>NC_091305.1:23222445-23232445 GCF_038502225.1 Cherax quadricarinatus | reverse complement strand
TTCTTTGCCAGTGATATACTGACGTTGATTTGGAAGATGATCTATTATTAAAATGATAATAGAAATGCAATGTATATTAATTATTTACACACCCAACATTTGTTTGCTGTGCAAGCAATGGTTTGATGAGGTCCGCTGTCATAAAAAAAAATATATGCGCTTAAGTGTGTGCACACATTCAGGACCTCCTTGTTCTGTTCATTTAGTTTTCGAGACAGTGGACAGATGCTTGATATGTCATACGAAGTTTGTATACACCATGAAACCTGTTTCCCTGGAGGGAGCTCCTTGGTGCTGACGACTGCCTCTTGATTCAAGGAAATATCCTGTTCTACCATGGAGCTAATCTGGTTAGCCTCTCATATCCCAGGTGTTGTATGACTTTTACGGTGCTTGGCGCTTTCACATTAATAAAATAATGAGAAAGAATATTAATATGGTATGTGCTTCTCATTCGGTCTTCTGAGGTTTATAAAAGTTAATGCTTGAGAGGTTTGAGTGGTATATGTGGTTGAGTGGGCTGTGACTAAAACGGTTGTGTGGTGCAGAGGGTTGTAGTATGGAGAGTTGTGTGTAGAAGAGACGTGAGGGTGCAACAACTCGCCACTCACCCAGCCACTTAACTTCCCTTTCAGTCCCACTTAACCACTCTTGATGTACTGGGTACGAGAAGGGGCAAGAATCCGGCCTCCTTTGACCTTGATGCTGTTACCTAAAAACATTATTAGCAGCAAGTGACATGTGGCAAACCAGAGTGTGTGTGTGTGTGTGTATATATACATATATATATTATTATTTAAATATATATATATATATATATATATATATATAGTACACACACACATGAGGCATCTAATTAATTAGGGGAAATTAAATAATTCCAGTGCATTAAAAAATCATATATAAAATGTTTATTGTGCGGAGAGAGAGGCCTGGAGGTTGAGAGGCCATGAATCTGAGAGGCCGGGAGGCCAGGAGTTCACACACACACACACACACACACACACACACACACACACACACACACACACACACACACACACACACACACACAGTGGAAGTTGTCTGGTAATTAAGAAACTAAACTTGCCGAGGGTTACAATCAGAACTTGGAACTCAAGATCCTGCCCACATGTTTCCCACTCCAGCAAGATACACTTTATTTTATTATTGTTTCGTGTATTCTATTTCTCCCCAACCCCGTGTATGAGCCATACAAGTTTAGCGCATGTTTTCTTTAATAAAATAATAAATACCTCTTTAACTTTGTTCTGCCATCACCTTCGCTCTTCTCTCTCACTCTCTCTGCTAATGAGTAACATACACCCATCCTGGATCACTGTCCAAGGTACTAGATATTTACCAGTTCATGTCAGGAGCTTAGACATGTAATCTCATGAATATTTGTTAGGCTTCCCACAGTCTCACCAGCACTTGTATTGAGCAGACACTCTTCCGAACACTTCCCAGATCCTAACCATGGTAAAACACACACATCCCTGAACAACTATTTTCGGAATATATAAACAGTACTGTACAGTTACGCACATGGTAGGTCAAATTATCGTATTAGCGAAAATGTGATATCAGAAATTTTGAGCGAGTATGCTATATTTTCGTGTTACAGATAATATAGAATCTCCTAGGCTTTTGTTCATTTATTTTTTTTCTGTTTTTGCCGTACGGTCCGCTTCGGCGGCTGTGTGAATTTAATCTCTTAAAAACTTACTAAGTTCAGATTATAGTTTAAAATTTTCGCCCATAGATGCTGAATATAAAGTATCTTGAACTGTGTTTAGAATTTAAAGCACCAGCTTCAAATTCTTAACAAAGAATGTAACAGGTTCCGGTTCTTATACACGTCCATTGTATGATTTAAAATGTAAAAAAAAAAAAATTACTAGGTATATGGACGGTTTTGATTCGCTCGAGCCAGCGTAGTTAACTGTGCAATTTGTTCTCCAATTAGATTATTTGCTGAATTGCCCGTCGTTCATTTCATCGTGCTCGAAATTCTTTATAAATTTTAAAATTTGTTATTCTCTGCTAGGTTAGGTCTGATTACGTTAGAGTATATTAGCCCACATTTCCTCCCCCATGGAGTTTTTATTTTATTTTCGTTTAATGTAAATTAATCTACATTTCCCTGTCCTGCATATTTATTTATTTTTTTTACCAAACCAGCCTAGCGACCCGAACTCTTTTGATAAATTAATGTCATGCAGTTTAGTTGCTCAACTTATCTTCAGTCAACTTACATTTAGTAGTCATTGCTTTGGAACAAACGAAGTCGAGTGTATTTTATGATGTTCAATCTGATTGTTGCAGATATCTATACAGAATTCTGTAGAGAATCCGTTGCAACAAAAAACTAAATTGTTCCAATACCGTGGCTGGAACAATTCACCAGAAACCCGCACTTAGGAAGGGAAACTATGATGACTTTTCAGTCCGTTTTGCTCCTGGGGGCCCTCCTTAAGTGTGATTTTTTGGCTAACCTGCATTATTTGGAGGTTGATGTATGTTTGTTTACTTACACAATGTAGTCCGTCCAAATTGCTCTTTCCCTCCTCCCTCCTCTTTTTCTTCTGTCTACATGTAATTTATGTTGTTCTGCTCTGTAATGATGGATATGTCATCAAAATTCTCTCTCCTGTGTGTGGGACAGACCATCCAGAGAGGGTAATTCTCATGTGACAGTAACTCCAGCTCCAGTGGAAGGAAACCTCTGACTCTCCCGAACCTCGTCAAACCTTCAATAGAATACTTGATGATATCTTCACTGTTCTACTGCAGTCTCCCAGATCAAATTGATAGATTGCACCACTATATGAAATCCATCCTATGATGGATTATGACAATGAAACATAGATAGATTTTGTTCCCACTATGTAATTATTATGTAAAAGTGTCACATTGCAGATGTATCCAATTTTGCTAAATAAAAAAAAAGAAATCCCTCCATTCCATTCTCTCCCATCCCATTTATCTTTCCTCCCTCATTCTCGTTCCTTTTTTCCTTTCTTTCCTCCTTCCTTCAACTTTGCAAACCCCACCCTTCCTCCTCCAGACCTTCCTCTTTGTATTCCTTCCTTCTTTCATCCTTTCCCCTTCTTCCCTCCGTGGCCGCAGGGGCTATAAACACGACCTCAGCCACAACAACAAACAGACGACGCCACACAGATAACGGAAACCCCGTTAATGGCTTCCAGATTTTTTCAGGAAATCTTAAAGACTTCGAAATTACCTGAGAAGGAGGAATAACACAGTGCCTTTATCACTACTTTCACTCCTACATTCCTTCTCTCTCTCTGTGTATATGTATGTATGCATATATATATATATATATATATATATATATATATATATATATATATATATATATATATATATATATATATATACATATATATATATATATATATATACATATATATATATATATATATATACATATATATATATATATATATATATATATATATATATATATATATATACATATATATATATATATATATATATATATATACATATATATATATATATATATACATATATATATATATATATATATACATATATATATATATATATATATATATATATATATATATATATATATATATACATATATATGTAGGAGTGGAGAATGCAGTTAGCTCTTGGCTGTCCTCGTGAAGAGGGACTTGCCAAAACCCTTGTAACAAATCCAGGGTTGAAAAGACTTTGTTATCTCCGATGTTACGTAAAAGATCACCCAGTACAGGGAGTGGAAAGCGATCTGGAATAGTTTTCGCGTTTAACTTCCTAAAGTCAATCACTGGGCGCCAAGTACCATCCTTCTTAGGTACTAGGATCAAGGGCGCATTCCAAGGTGAATTACTAGGTGCAATAACTCCATCATCAAGCATTTGATTGATCAATTCTTCTGCGACAGCAACGTGTGAATGAGGCATTCTGTACGCAGGTATGTAGATAGGTCTAGTACCAGGTTCAAGTGGAATACGATGGGACAATAAGTTCGTTATACCCATCTTCTCACCTGGTAAGGCAATGGCTTTACGACGTTTGTTCAACAGAGTCAACAAACGCTTGACTTCATCTGGGAAGTCAGTGGGAGCTAAGTCTTTCTCCTCAACTGGTGGAACAGA
Source organism: Cherax quadricarinatus (assembly GCF_038502225.1). Classification (NCBI taxonomy): domain Eukaryota; kingdom Metazoa; phylum Arthropoda; class Malacostraca; order Decapoda; family Parastacidae; genus Cherax; species Cherax quadricarinatus. The sequence goes on along the minus strand of NC_091305.1, from coordinate 23,228,291 downwards.
TTGATCCAGTGAAGTGGATGAGGTCTCCCCGGTAGAAATAGCACGGTAGTGAGTCATCTACTGGTACACTGGTTACTGGTAACTGGTTACTAGGAACTGGTACTACTACTGAGATCAGCACTGTCCTCCCTAGCTCTGCTGGGTGCTTCGATCTTGAAGGATTGTGTGGTCCAGTGGGTTAGAGCGTCATGTGATTTTCGCTTACCACGAGGCAGGGCCGAAACAACATGGGTTCGAATCCTCGGCTAGTCGCAGTGTTGTTATTGATATATATTTATATATATGCAATAAGATCACAGTAAACAGGTGATATTCCAATATGCAGAATAACCACTGTGAAAAAATGTAAAAATTCTAAGCGCTTGGAATTTTGCTATTTTTTTCACAGTGGTTGTTTATATATATATATATATATATATATATATATATATATATATATATATATATATATATATATATATATATATATATATTATTGTACCCACTAAACGAGTGGTATTGATCAATAACAACACTGCACTAGCCAAGGAGTCGAACCCATGCTGCTTTGGCCCGCCTCATGGTGAGCGAAAACGCATCGCAATTTAGAACACTAGACCCCACAATCCTTAACAATGGCGCATCCATCCATCCATCCATGTCCTTCGATGGCGGGTACAACATCTAGCTTGGCTGGATGCTCCATTGTTAAGGATTGTGTGATCTAGTGGTCTAAAGTGTCATGCGTTTTCGCTCACCATGAGGCGGGCCACAGAAGCATGGGCTCGACTTCTTGGCTAGTGCAGTGTTGTTATTGATCAATACCACTCGTTTCATGGGTACAGTAATATAATATACTGCTTGTTGAGCTAATACACAAACAGGGAGTATAATGAAATTAGCTCAGAGGCGTCCACACCACCGTATGTCATTCGATGGCGGGTACAACATCTAGCTTGGCTGGGTGTTCCATTGTTAAGGATTGTGTGGTCAAGTGGTCTAAAGCGTCATGCATTTTCGCTCACCATCAGGCAGGCCAAAACAGCATGGGTTCGACTCCTTGGCTAGTGCAGTGTTTATATATATATATATATATATATATATATATATATATATATATATATATATATATATATATATATATATATATATGTGCCGAATAGCTAAAATTTGTCAATTAACAAGAACTCATTTAAAATTAAATCCTTTCTAAAATTTTCTCTTCAACGTTTAAAGACATATTTTTTCATTTATGTTAATGTGAAAATTAATAATGTTGTAGCAAAAGAACCTTAGAAAACTTACCTAACCTTATTATAACAAGCGTAATTTAATTTAGCCTATTTTATTTTTCTTAACACATCGGCCATTTTCCACCAAGGCAGGATGGCCCAAAAATGAAAAAAAAACCTTATCATTCACTCCATCACTGTCTTGCCAGAGGCATACTGACACTACAGTTGCAAAACTGCAACATTAACACCCCTCCTTCAGAGTGCAGGCACTGTACTTTCCATCTCCACGAATTAAGTCCGGCCTGCCGGCTTCCCTGAATCCCTTCATAAATGTTACCTTGCTCACACTCCAACAGTACGTCAAGTCCTAAAAACATTTATCTCCATTGGTCCTATATAACACTCTCACGCACGCTTGTTGGAACTCCAAGCCCCTCGCACAAAACCTCCTTTCCCCCTCCCTCCAACCTTTCCTAGGCCGACCTCTACCCCGCCTTCCCTCCACTACAAATTTATACACTCTCAAAGTCATTCTATTTCGTTCCATTCTCTCTACATGTCCAAACCATCTCAGTAATCCCTCCTCAGCCCTCTGGATAATAGTTTTGGCAATCCCGCACCTCCTCCTAATCTCCAAACTATGGATTATCTTCATTATATTCACACCACACATTGCCCTCAGACATCACATCTCCACTGCTTCCAGCCTTCTCTTTGTTACAACATTCACCACCCATGCCTCACAACCATACATGAGCGTTGGTATAACTATATTCTCATATATTTCCTCTTTGTTTCATGGATAAAGTTCTTTGTCTCCACAGACTCTTCAGTGAACCACTCACCTTTTTCCCCTTGTAAATTCTAAGATTCACCTCAATTTCATAGACCCATCTGCTGACATGTCCACTCCCAAATATCTGAATACGTTCATCTCCTACATACTCTCTCCCTCCAATCTGATATCGAGTCTTCCAATACCTAGGTTTTTTGTTTTCCTTATCACCTTACTCTTTCCTGTATTCACTTATAATTGCCTTCTTTTACATATCTTACCAAACTCACCAACTAACCTCTGCAACTTGTCTTCAAAATCTCCCAAAAGCACAGTGTCATCAACAAAGAGCAACTGTGACAATTCCTACTTTGTGTTAGATTCTTTATCTTTTAACCCCACACCTCTTGCCAACACTCGAGCATTCACTTCTCTTACAACCCCATCTATAAATATACTGAACAACCATGGTGATATCACACATCCTTGTCTAAGGCCTACTTTTACTGGGAAATAATCTCCCTCTTTCCTACATACTCTAACCTGAGCCTCACTATCCTCGTAAAGACTCTTCACTGCTTTCAATAACCTACCTCATATTCCATACATTTGCAACATCTAGCGCATTGCCACCCTATCCACCGTATCATACACTTTTTCCAAATCCATCAGTGCCACAAAAACCTCTTTACTCTTTTCTAAATACTGTTCACCTATATGTTTCACTGCAAACACATGGTCTACACATCCCTTACCCTTCGTAAGGCCTCCTTGTTCATCTGCTATCCTGCTCTCCATCTTACTCTTAATTCTTTCAATAATAACTCTACCATACACTTTACCAGGCATATGCAACAGACTTATTCCCTTATAAGTTTTACTCTCTCTTTTGTCCTCTTTGCCTAATCCAATTAAATTTATTTTAGATAAGTTTACAATAATTTAATAATAACCACAATTAAATATATTTTTTTTCGTTAGGATCAGAATGATTTTTGCAAAATTACTGCATATACAAATTTTTGCTTGCCTTACTCGGCAAGAAGAGCGTTGCTACTTAAGCCAAAATCGCAAGTTTTTCCTAACGTCGTGCCGAATAGATAAAACTTGCAAATTTGGCTTAAATAGCAATGCTCTTCTTGCCGAATAAGGCAAACGAAAATTGGAAATGCAATAATTTCGCAATAATCATATTCCAATGTATTTGTTAATTATTAAATTATTGTAAACTTATCTAAAATACATTTAGTTTGATTAGGCTAAATAAAATTGTGATTGTTATAATAAGGTTAGGTAAGTTTTCTAAGGTGCTTTTGGTGCAAAAAAATATTATTTTTTGCATAAACATAAATGAAAAAAATATTTCTTTAAATGTATAAGAGAATATTTAAAAAGGACTTAATTTTAATTGAAATTTTGCTAATTGACCAGTTTTACCTATTCGGCACTACATATATATATCTATATATATATGTATATATATATATATATATATATATTTATGTATATATATATATATATATACATACATATATATATATATATATATACATACATATATATATATATATATATATATATATATATATATATATATACATATAAATATATATATATATCTATATACATCTATATATATATATACACATATATATATATATATATATATATATACATATATACATATATATATATATATATATATATATATATATATATATATATATAAATATATATAATATATATATATATATATATATTTTTTTTCAACAAGTTGTTCGTCTCCCACCGAGGCAGGGTGACCCAAAAAAAGAAAGAAAATCCCCAAAAAGAAAATACTTTCATCATTCAACACTTTCACCACACTCACACATTATCACTGCTTTTGCAGAGGTGCTCAGAATACAACAGTTTAGAAGCATATACGTATAAAGATACACAACATATCCCTCCAAACTGCCAATACCCCAAACCCCTCCTTTAAAGTGCAGACATTGTACTTCCCATTTTCAGGACTCAAGTCCGACTATAAGAAAATAACCGGTTTCCCTGAATCCCTTCACTAAATATTACCCTGCTCACACTCCAACAGATCGTCAGGTCCCAAGTATCATTCGTCTCCATTCACTCCTATCTAACACGCTCATGCACGCTTGCTGGAAGTCCAAGCCCCTCGCCCACAAAACCTCCTTTACCCCCTCTTTCCAACCCTTTCGAGGACGACCCCTACCCCTCTTTCCTTCCCCTATAGATTTATATGCTTTCCATGTCATTCTACTTTGATCCATTCTCTCTAAATGACCAAACCACCTCAACAACCCCTCTTCTGCCCTCTGACTAATGTTTTTATTAACTCCACACCTTCTCCTAATTTCCACACTCCGAATTTTCTGCATAATATTTACACCACACATTGCCTTTAAACAGGACATCTCCACTGCCTCCAACTGTCTCCTCCTCGCTGCTGCATTTACCACCCAAGCTTCACATCCATATAAGAGTGTTGCTACTACTATACTTTCATACATTCCCTTCTTTGCCTCCATAGATAACGTTTTTTGACTCCACATATACCTCAACGCACCACTCACCTTTTTTCCCTCATCAGTTCTATGATTAACCTCATCCTTCATAAATCCATCCGCCGACACGTCAACTCCCAAGTATCTGAAAACATTCACTTCTTCCATACTCCTCCTCCCCAATTTGATATCCAATTTTTCTTTATCTAAATCATTTGATACCCTCATCACCTTACTCTTTTCTATGTTCACTTTCAACTTTCTACCTTTACACACATTCTCAAACTCATCCACTAACCTTTGCAATTTTTCTTTAGAATCTCCCATAAGCACAGTATCATCAGCAAAAAGTAACTGTGTCAATTCCCATTTTAAATTTGATTCCCCATAATTTAATCCCACCCCTCTCCCGAACACCCTAGCATTTACTTCTTTTACAACCCCATCTATAAATATATTAAACAACCATGGTGACATTACACATCCCTGTCTAAGACCTACTATATATATATATATATATATATATATATATATATATATATATATATATATATATATATATATATATATATATATATATATATATATATATATATGCAAAACAACCACTCTGAAAGAATAGAGAAATTCCAAGCGCTTTCGTGACTACTCACATTATCAAGGAGCCATAGTTCCTTGATAATGTGAGTAGACACGAAAGCGCTTGGAATTTCTCTATTCTTTCAGAGTGGTTGTTTTGCATATTCTGAAATCACCTGTTTACTGTGATCTTATTGCATATATATATAATATATATATATATAAAATATATTATATAATGTATATATATATATATAATGTATATATATATAATATATATATATAAAAAAGAGAAGAAGAAAAACTTTATAAAACTGGGTTGCTTAAATGTGCGTGGATGTAGTGCGGATGACAAGAAACAGATGATTGCTGATGTTATGAATGAAAAGAAGTTGGATGTCCTGGCCCTAAGCGAAACAAAGCTGAAGGGGGTAGGAGAGTTTCAATGGGGGGAAATAAATGGGATTAAATCTGGAGTATCTGAGAGAGTTAGAGCAAAGGAAGGGGTAGCAGTAATGTTAAATGATCAGTTATGGAAGGAGAAAAGAGAATATGAATGTGTAAATTCAAGAATTATGTGGATTAAAGTAAAGGTTGGATGCGAGAAGTGGGTCATAATAAGCGTGTATGCACCTGGAGAAGAGAGGAATGCAGAGGAGAGAGAGAGATTTTGGGAGATGTTAAGTGAATGTATAGGAGCCTTTGAACCAAGTGAGAGAGTAATTGTGGTAGGGGACTTGAATGCTAAAGTAGGAG
>NC_091305.1:23152445-23217445 GCF_038502225.1 Cherax quadricarinatus | reverse complement strand
ACACACACACACACACACACTCACAGAGATGAGTCACAGGAATGTTAGGAAATACTTCTTTAGCCTGAGAGCGGTCAGTCAGTGGAACGACTTAGTGAAGAAGTAGAGGCAGAATCCATACACGAATTTCTAAGTTTAGGTTAAGTTTGCTTAGTTTTAGTATATACATTAATCTGTATTAACATATAACTGCTCTACAATAACGAAATAACGGATAGTTTAAGTCAGTAACAAATGTGAAGGACAGGTTGACAGATATTAAGAGGCTGGCCCAGGAACTGGAGTTCAACATCCCTTTCCACCCCCGAAAAAAAAGTTCACTTAGATAAGTACCCCTTAAGGTGCACCTTGGACGGTGGCTCAGCCCCTTCTCTTGTTTGTTGTTTTAAATGCTACTGATGCCAAGGTTCTTGCTTCTTTCCTCCCGCTGAAGAGATAACTCACTAATTGAGCGTCACTGATACCTTTACCTGAGTCACAACAATATGCGGAGCCAACATGTGTTGGGTAATGTATTGTACACATTACTTGTTCTCTTGGTGGAAATTTCGCGGGTGAAGCTCATATAACATGTTGGTAATTGGCTCAGTTGTAACAAGAGTTTTTTTTTTTTAACTAAAGCATAAAACAAATATATATATATATATATATATATATATATATATATATATATATATATATATATATATATATATATATATATATATAGTATATATATATATATATATATATAGTATATATATATATATATATATATATATATATATATATATATATATATATATATATATATATATATATATATATATATATATATATATATATATATATATATATATGTATTTTTAGTGGATGCGTTGCCAGTAACACCTAAATTGACCACACACATAGTAAGAGTGAATGGAAAATATATGATAATCAACTGTTATAACGTTATATAACGTTCCTATACATGCAGTTTTACACTACTATCACATATTAAGGCTATGGAGGGAAAAATAAATAAACAGAAGTAGAATGACTATGCAGTGATTAGTAGGGAAACAAATATATATCGATAATGACATAGAAGCTCTGAAGCGAAGAAGCGGGACCAGGAGCTGTGAATCGATCCCTGCAACCACAAATAGGTGAGTTCACGCAAATCTACACACATACACTACATACAAAAGGCCGAGTGTCAGTCAACAAGTGCATTTGACAACTGACCAATAATTAGCTAACACATACACTACAAACAACAGGTCAAGTCTCTATCGACAAGGGTCTTTGACAACTGGTAACTCATTAACATACACACACACATACACACAGGGGTCAGTCCTAGGACCAGTGCTATTTTTGGTATATGTGATTGACATAATGGAAGGGATAGACTCAGTGTCCTTGTTCCCAGATGATGTGAAGTTAATGAGGAGAATTAAATCAGATGAGAATCAGGCAGGACTTCAAAGAGACATGAACCGGCTGGACACCTGGTCCAGCAACTGGCTTTTTGAACGTAATCCCGCCAAATGCAAAGTCATGAAGTTCGGGTAAGGGCAAAGAAGACCGCAGACAGAGTATATGCTAGGTGGCCAAAGACTGCAAACCTCGCACAAGGAGAAAGATCTTGGGGTGAGTATAACACCGAGCACGTCTCCGGAAGCACCCATCAACCAGATAACTGCTGCAGCATAAGGGAGCCTGGCAAACCTGAGAATAACGTTCTGATACCTTAGTAAGAAATCGTTCAAGACACTACACCAGGTATATCAGGCCCATACTGGAGTATTCAGCCCCACTTTGGAACTCACACCTAGTTAAGCACGTCAAGAAATTTGAGAAAGTGCAAAGGTTTGCAGCAAGGTTATTTCCAGAGCTAAGGGGAATGTTCTACGAAGAAAGGTCGAGTCAAATCGGCCTGACGACACTGGAGTACAGGAGGGTTAGGGGAGACATGATAACGACATGCAAAATACTGCGTGGAATAGACAAGGTGGACAGAGACAGGGTGTTCCAGTGAGGGGACACAGAAACAAAAGGTCACAATTGGAAGTTGAAGATTCAGATGAGTCAAAGGGACGTTAGGAAATATTTCTTCAGTCATAGAGTGGTCAGGAAGTGGAATAGTCTAGCAAGTGATGTAGTGGAGGCAGGAACCATACAGAGCTTTAAGACGAGGTATAATAAAGCTCATGGAGCAAAGAGAGAGACTACCTAGTAGCGATCAGTGAAGAGCCGGGGCCAGTAGCTATGACTCGACCTCTGCAACCACAATTAGGTGTGTATACACATTCACACACACACACTCACTCTCTACCTCCCTTCCCACTCTCCACCTCTCTATTACTCTGTCCCCCTCCCTCCCTCTCCCCATCTCTCTCCCCCTTACAACTCCCCCACCCCTACACACATACACATATACACACATACACACACACGCACACACACACACACACACACACACACACACACACACACACACACACACACACACACACACACACACACACACACACACACACACACACACACACAAACAGCACACACACACACACACAAACAGCACACACACACACACACACACACACACACACACACACACACACACACACACACACACACACATACACATATACACACACACACGCACACTACAACACCTAACCGTAAAAAAAATGGTGGCTCAGGGGATCAGTGGAAGAGGGTTCTGCTAAGGATGAATGTATGGAAGAGCAATGTAAAAGGATGGAACAAAGGTTGGAGAACAAACTAGGTGAGCTTTCTGCAAAAATGGAGAAGAAGATGGAGGTGGAGAAGAAGAAATGGGAGTCACAAGCCGAAGCTGCAAAAGCCAGGATATAGGCCCTAGAATATGAGGTAAATAGGCTGAAGCAAGTCACAGGGCTATTGCCCAGAGGAGACCTAGCATATGAAGCAGGTACGCCCTTACTGAACGAGGAGCCCAACGGAGAGGAAGGAGACATGACTTACACTAAGGCACTATCAGTAGACCAAGCAGGGCCAAGGAATGAAGGGGGAGAGATGTTAGAAGTAGGGATAGCAGTAAGGGAGGAAGGAGAAGGTGGAGAGGGGGATAGATCCGATGCAGAGGCACGACATTGCCACCAAGAGTTACAGGAAAAATAAGGGAGACAATGACCATGTACAAACAGGACCCAGAGACAGAGAGGGAAAGGCCATAGGAGGAGGAAACAGAGAAGTCAGTGTTTATTCTTGGGCTTCAGGAGAGCAAGGGGAGGACACACAATGAAAGATAGCAGGAAGAAAAACAGGAGATTGAAATCATCAAAGAAATAGACATGGAGACCATGACTGAAATAACATATTTTCAGAGAATAGTAGGGTACTTGAAGGGGAGACATCGGCTGGTCAAACTGATTTTCAAGTCAGAAATGGTGCGGAATAGGATCCTGCAAGAGAAACAACGGCTGAAGGAATCATCAGCACACAAGAGGGTCTTCCTAGACCGAGACAGAATGAGAACAGAATGACAGCAACTGAAGGAGACACAGAAACGAAAGGGGCTAGGAAGAGAGACAAGAACAGAGTCAGCAGAGGACAACCAGAGTTGGGCAGAGCAACAAGTGCAAGCACACACAGAACCACCCCCTGAACCTCACAACCAAACATGTTATCCCAACACAAACAATTATCCACACTTACAGCCCTTACCCCACACTACGCTGTTGAATCCCACAGCACACTGCCAGGACCCCCACTCTCACAGACCCCCCAGAACACAGTGTTGGAGAGGAAACTGAAGGTATGGTACACCAACGCTGATGGAATAATGAAAAAGTGGGAGTGGCACAAAAGAGTCAAAGAGACATCACCAGACATCATAGCTCTCACAGAAACCAAGCTCACAGGAATGATAACAGATACCATCTTTCCAATGGGATATCAGATCCTGAGGAAAGACAGAGGGAACAGTGGGGTAGAGGAGTGGCAATGCTCATCAAAAACCAATGGGATTTTGGAGAGAGGAGACAGAGGAGAAGCAAGAGACTGCATAATAGGAAAACTTCAGTCTGGAGGTCCCAAGGTGGTAATTGCAGTGATGTATAACCCAACACAGAACAGCAGGAGGCCAAGGCAAGAGTATGATGAGAGTAATAGAGGGATAGTTGATGCACTAGCTGAAATGGCCAGGAAGGCTCATGCGAGCAGGGCAAAGTTGCTGATTATGGGTGACTTCAATCACAAGGAATTCGATGGGAGAACATGGAGCCACATGGGGGCCCAGAAACGTGGAGGGCTAAGATGATGGAGGTGGTACTGGAAAACCTCATGTACCAACACGTAAGGGACACTACCAGAGAGAAAGAGGATGAACCAGCAAGACTGGATCTAGTATTCACCTTGAGTAGTGAAGATATTGTGGACATCACATATGAAAGACCCCTCGAGGCCAGTGACCACGTCGTTCTGAGCTTCGAATACATAGACGTACAAGTGGAGAGGGAAACAGGAAGGGCAGGACGAATGAAGCCAAACTACATGAGAGGGGAATACACAGGCATGAAGAATTACCTGCACAGGGTTCAGTGGGACAGAGAACTGGCAGGGAAATCGGTAAATGAGATGATGGGATATGTGACAGCAATTTGCAAGGAAGCTGAGGAGAGGCTTGTACCCAAGGGCAACAGAAATAACGAGAAAGCCAGGATGAGCCCTTGGTTCACCCAAAGGTGTAGTGAGGCCAAAACCAAGTCTGATAGAGAATGGAAGAAGTATAGAAGGCAAAGGACCCAGGAGAACAAGGAGAGCAGTCGTAGGACCAGAAATGAATATGCACAGGTAAGATGGGAGGTCCAACAACAATACGAAAATGACATAGCAGCAAAAGCCAAATCTGACCCGAAACTGTTGTACAGGCACATCAGAAGGAAAACAACAGTCAATGACCAGGTAATAAGGCTGAGGAAGGAAGAAGGAGAGATCACAAGAAACGACCGCAAAGTGTGTGAGGAGCTCAACATGAGATTCAAAGAAGTGTTTACAGAGGAGACAGAAGGGACTCCAGAAAGAAGGATAGGGGAGTACACCAACTGTTGGACACAATACACTTAACCGAGGAAGAAGTGAAGGGGCTACTAAGTGAGCTAGAACCCTCATAGGCGATGGGGCTGGAGAACATCTCTCCAGGGGTTCTGAGAGAGGGAGCAGAGGCACTATGTGTACCATTAACAACAATCTTCAACATATCTATCGACTACCTGAGGTATGGAAGACAGCAAATGTAGCCCCAGCTTTTAAAAAATGAGACAAACGTGAAGCATTAAACTACAGACCAGTGTACTGACATGTGTAGTATGCAAAGTCAAGGAAAAGATTATCAGGAGAGGAGTGGTGGAGCACCTAAAAAGGAATGAGCTTATCAGTGACAGCCAGCACGGTTTCAGGGACTGGAAATCTTGTGTCACAAACCTACTGGAGTTCTATGACAGGGTGACAGCAGTAAGACAAGAGAGAGGAGTGGGTAGATTGCGCATTCTTGAACTGTAAGAAGGCGTTTGACACAGTGTGAAACAAAAGATTAGTGCTAAAGCTCGAGGCCCAGGCAGGGAAAACAGGGAAGGCACTGCAGTGGATCAAGGAACACCTGTCAGGAAGACAACAACGAGTCAAGGCACATGGCAAGGTGTCAGAGCGGGGGCCTGTGACGAGCGGGGTTCAACAGGGGTCAGTCCTAGGACCGGTGCTGTTTCTGGTATTTGTGAACTACTTGACGGAAGGAATAGACTCCGAAGTGTCCCTGTTTGCAGATGACATGAAGGTGGTTAGAAGAATTCCAAGAGCTACAGGACTACTGGACAGGCTGCAGGCCTGGTCCAACAACTGGCTCGTGGAGTTCAACCCCACCAAGTGCAAAGTCATGAAAATTGAGGAAGTGCAAAGAAGACTGCAGACGGAGTACAGTCTAGGGGCCCAGAGACTACAAACCTTAATCAAGGAAAAGGATCTTGGGGTGATTATAACATCGGAAACATCTCCTGAGGCGCACATCAACCAAATATCTGCTGCAGCATACAGGCGCCTATCAAGCCTAAGAACAGCATTCCGACATCTCAATAAGGAATCGTTCAGGACCCTGTACACCGTGTACGTTAGGCCTATATTGGAGTATGCAGCACCAGTTTGGAATCCACACCTAGCCAAGCACGTAAGGAAACTAGAGAAATTGCAAAGGTTTGCAACAAGAATAGTCTCGGAGTTAAGGGGCATGTACTACGAGGAGAGGTTAAAGAAAATCGACCTGACGACACTGGAGGATAGGAGAGAGGTGGGGACATGATAACGACATATAAAATACTGAGAGGAATCGACAAGGTGGACAGAGAAGGATGTTCGAGAGATGGGACCCAACAACAAGGGGTCACAGTTGGAAGCTGAAGACTCAAATGAATCACAGAGATGTTAGGAAGTATTTCTTCAGTCACAGAAGTGTTAGGAAGTATTTCTTCGGTCACAGAGTTGTCAGGAAGTGGAATAGTCTGGTAAGTGTAGTGAAGACAGGATCCATACATAGTTTTAAGAAGAGGTATGATAAAGCTCATGGAGCAGGAAGAGTGACTTAGTAGCGACCAGTGAAGAGGCGGGGCCTGGAGCTGTGAATCGACCCCTGCAACTACAACTAGGTGAGTACACACACACACACACACACACACACACACACACACACACACACACACACACACACACACACACACACACACACACACACACACACGAGAGAGTCATTTAAACAAAATAATTCATTCCGAAGAGAAAGTTCCTCTGAGATTCGACTCTGTACTACATTGAATTCTCAGTTGAGTCATATTATGATGGATGTGTGGTACTAGAGCCTGTGGGGAAATATGAAAATTTTTCCCCTGCAGGCCTACAGAGAAATTCTGCAGCCTACTCAGAGAGGCAACGGAAATATGGCAACTCCCATAAGGGATATATTTCAGCCCTGGTTTTGTGAGTTTAAGAAACTGTGGCAGCTACTACACTAAAGGTTAAATGAAATACAACAGCCCTCGCTCTGGATTTGAGTAACTATGGATTATGGAAAATTTAGCAGCCCCATGCTCAGGGCTACGGGAAAATATGGTAATCCCTACCTTCAAGGATACCTAGGACGAAGGGAAAACGCTGTGTTTCCCCTTTAGTTGAGGATGAAGATGGATTCACTTTATTATTCCGACCTGAAATATTTGATAGTAACTTGATCCCAGCTACGAGGGAGCAGGGATTTTTGGTAGACGCTTATTTTTAGGCGGGTTTATATTCCTGAATACAGCACAGTAAGTACTAGTTCTGATTCCTTTTTCTCATAAGCCTGGTGGTGAATATATATATATATATATATATATATATATATATATATATATATATATATATATATATATATATATATATATATATATATATATATATATATATATATATATATATACTTATATACATATATATATATATATATATATATATATATATATATATATATATATATATATATATATATATATATATATATATATATAAGATAGTAGTCTGTTGTTCCTGGTTGCCGCCAAGGATGTCACTGCGGAAGGCAGCGTCACGTGACTCCCCCCCCCCCCCCCCCCCGCCATATGTCACGAAGCAGAGAGCTTAGATCCGCCTGACAAACTCTCCTGATAAAGGATCGGAGGAGGTCAAGTGTTGCTTCCAAACTCTTACTTTCCTGACACCCAATGTTCCCGAGAAAAATCCGGCCGCCTCCTCTCCGGGGAAGAATTTATAGGATTAATTACAAGAACAAAAGAGGATTTCGGGACAGCATAATGGAGTCTGGTGCTGGATTCCTTTACCTGCGGGCGAAGGAGATTCCTGCTGCGTTTTGAAGTGGAGAAATAATGTTTATGAAATGAGTTATTTATTTTGTTGAGATACGGATGTAGAAAGGAAAGAGAAACAGAGAGATTCAGACAGACAGACATGTAGACAGATATACAGACAGATTGCCACACAGACAGACGGACAGACATAAGACGAGGTAGAAACAGAGGAAGAGTGAGGAATACTCGGAGAAACAGAAGAAGATGCATAAATATAGAGGGAGACGCAGCAAGGAAGGCAATAGAAAACGGAGAGATCAGAATATAGGAAGAGGGAGAAGAATCACTTTTTCCATGTTTCTCACTTCTGCACAGTGTTTTAAAAATTAGTTTAGTCGGCAATACATCAAGCGATTTTCTGCCTAAATTCATGTTAATGCCGAGCCCCAGTCATGGGGTCAACGGTGCCTCCACATTTACTCCTCTTCTTCAAGGAGTCACTGTACAGGTTATTACATACCCATACCCTCTCCACGACACTGTTTTCTGGAGAAGAATGAAATAATGGATACTTCACCACACTGCACAGGAACCTTGCTGAAGGTATAACCTATTGTCATCCCTAACACCAATACTTGTTTCAGAAATCTACTGCTAGACATATTAACCAACACATGGAAAATAATTCGTAAACATATATCCAGATGAACAAGAATGGTATACAATACCGAGAAGATGAAGATTTAGACACAAGTGCAACATCTGGGCTGAGGGATTGATTACCTCATCTTTTGTGTATATTTCTACTGCCTTCAAATTATGTCCTAGAATCTGTATTGATAAAGCCACTGGATGGCGAAACGTCTACAATAAAGATACCCAGATGTTGCACATGTGTCTAAATCTTCATGTATCCAGATATTCTGGTACTAACCCCTTTTCTGGAACCAAGTTCTTAGGCCTTTCGTATATCCCCATGCTATTGTACTACCGTCCACAGAATGAGGATGGGGTACACACTAAACAAGAGCCGCTTCGAATACAAAATCTTAGAAAAATCTAATCCAATCCTGGAGAGAAGAATTATGTATCTATAGACAGGCTCCTACACTGTTTACCTGTAACTGGTATTTACATATTGCAAGTCCAACGATAATGTGTTTGTTGTTACAAATACAAACACATTATGTTATCAACACATTATTGTTGTTTGTTGTTACAAACACATTGCTGTTGGTTAAAAAGGTCTTACCCACGGGTTTTCATGCAGCGTCTTGCAATTTAAGTATCTCCTTTTGATGTTGTCTTAAATTTGTCGAAGATCGTACTGGTTTGAATGAAATCTCGTACTTAGTGTTTCCTAAACGAGAACAGGTTTAATGTTTTCAGTCTTTCTTCATGTGGTTTATTATGGTTCGTGTAGAGGTTTAATTCTCAGTTAATGAACAATTGAACTAGCCTCAACTTAATCCTGTTCCTTATATGTTTTAATAGTAAAGCGGAAATTTCTCAGTCATCCGTAATAAAAGTAGTGTGAGGTGTCCCGTGGCTCGGTTGGTAGAGCACTCAGCTCACACACTGAATGTCTGTAGTTCGATCCCTGGTACGGGTAGGAACGTTGACCATGTTTCTTTACACTTGCAGCCCCTGTTTACCCAGCAATAAGTAGGTAACTGGGTTTCAGCCTACTGGTGTGGGTCGCATCCCGGGGGTGGTAGTATACTATAGATAGCATTGGTCTTTGAAATAAGCTGAGATATAACAGCTCTTAGACTGTAAAATTGATTTGTGTAAAAGAAAAATACTTTTGAAGAAAGCAAGTTAAATAATTAACAGAACAGTTAATAGGTAAATTAACAGGCAGGTTAACGGGAAGGTTAACAGGTAGTTCAATAGGTGTATTAAACTACCTGTTAACCTGTAACAAACGCAGGAAGGATAAACCTGTCCCCTGTAAAACCTCTGAGCGTAGAATTTAGAAAAATATAAAAAACGGCGAGGAAGCTGTTGTGTTTTTTAATCTACTTTTTTTTTACCTATATTTTTTGTATCATGTTCCCCTTCCCCCCCTCACACAAAGATTTCCGACGCGTATGAATGGATTAATTTCCAGAGCCGCCTCGTGACACATGAATTCTCTCAGTCATTACCAAAATTCTCCTTCTAAATATTCCACGAAATGTTGGTGGCACTTCCTGCCGGGAGTTACTATGCAAATTATACATAAAAAAAACAATATTCCAGACATGCGTTTGTAATTTTAATGTCAGTGTTTATTATTTTTTTCGGAATGCATAATAAAATATGAGATGCAACGAGAAGAAATTTGTTTATATTATTTATGTCTCGGGGGAAAAAATGGTTATAATCATGACTACAGCTTTTAAGGAGGATGAGGGGTAAGCCAGTGGAAGGCCTCGATCAGATGGCCAAAAGCTCCAGCTGCGGGTAATTATATGACTAAGACCCCGAGTCGGGAAATATTTGTCCTGTTTCCTGACGAATCTTACTTAACCTGACCTAATCTGACCTAACCTGACCTAATCTGACGTAAACTGACCTAACCTGATCTAACCTGGCCTAACCTGACCTAATCTGGCCTAACCTGACCTAACCTGATCTAACCTGACCTAACCTGACCTAACCTGATCTAACCTAACCTAACCTGACCTAACCTGACCTAACCTGACCTAATCTGACCTAACCTGACCTGACCTAACCTGACCTAACCTAACCTAACCTAACCTGACCTAACCTAACCTAACCTAACCTGACCTAACCTGACCTAACCTGACCTAACCTGTCCTAACCTGACCTAACCTGACCTAACTTGACCTAACCTAACCTGACCTAACCTGACCTAACCTGACCTAACCTGACCTAACCTGACCTAGTCTGACCTAACCTGACCTGACCTAACCTAACCTGACCTAACTTGACCTAACCTAACCTAACCTAACCTAACCTAACCTAGCCTAACCTGACCTAACCTGACCTGACCTAACCTAACCTAACCTAACCTGACCTAACCTGACCTGACCTAACCTGACCTGACCTAAACTAACCTAACCTAACCTGACCTAACCTAACCTAACCTGACCTAACCTGACCTAACCTGTCCTAACCTGACCTAACCTGACCTAACTTGACCTAGCCTAACCTGACCTAACCTGACCTAACCTGACCTAACCTGACCTAACCTGACCTAACCTGACCTAACCTGACCTAACTTGACCTAACCTAACCTAACCTAACCTAACCTAACCTAACCTAACCTAACCTAACCTAGCCTAACCTGACCTAACCTGACCTGACCTAACCTAACCTGACCTAACCTGTCCTAACCTGACCTAACCTAACCTAACCTAACCTGACTTAACCTGACCTGACCTAACCTAACCTAACCTAACCTAACCTGACCTAACCTGACCTGACCTGACCTAACCTGTCCTAACCTGATCTAACATGACCTAATCTGACCTGACCTAACCTGTCCTAACCTGATCTAACATGACCTAACCTGACCTGACCTAGGCTATATTGATTTTTCGTGTGTAAAAGAAAAATAATTGAGAGATCAACTTTTTTTAGAAGCTCTGAGTAATTCAACTTGAAAGCAGCGTTAATTAATTTAACTTTCGAGATATGTTGAGTGATTTGTCCTTCCAGCAGTCATAGACTAATTTAGCATTTAATAAGCCATAGAAGGTAATTAACAATGAAGCAGCACTGATTATTTTATTATTTTACCATAATTAAATAAGTGAAAAAAAAGAGAAACACTGAGTAATGTATAACAGGATTAACGCTGAGTTATTTAACATAGGAGCAGCGTTGAGTAACTGAACATAAGCGCACCACCAAATAATTTAACGAAGAAACAGGGATGAATACATAAGAGGACCACTGAGTAATTTAACGTAAGAGCAGCGTTGGGTAAGTTAACTTAAGGGAAGTATTGAATAATTTAACATAGCGTTGAGGAGACAGCTAAGGAGGGCGTGGCGGGTAGGCGGGTGTGGCGGTGGTGATGCTCGGCTGGACATGAGGATTAATTTAACTTTGGATATTGATGCAAGTTTGTGTCCTGGCTTCCTAACACCCCGAGGCAAGCAGGACATGTCTCGCAACACCCTTTGGCAAGCAGGATACGTCTTGCACAACCCCATGGCAAGCAGGACACTTCTTTCACAACCTTTTAGTAAGTAGGACCTGCATTGTATCGTGTTCAGGCTGAGCGCACTCTCTTGGACAGATGTAGTACATTCCTATCAGGGCAAACTTTGTGGGTTGTCTGTTTTGGTTGTCCGGTTGAAGGACTTGAGTGTTTGTTAGACAATATACGATATCCGTGACCTTGTGGTGACAGTCGATTTGTGATTATTTGTGAAAATATGTGAGAGGATTTCTCTCTCTCATTAACCATCTTCCTTTCACATAATGCAGTTGCCGTCTGCCATAAATACACATAAATGCTCTACCATTTTCTTCTCGTTGTTCGTGTAAAGGTTACGTCTTGACCTTGACTTGCAGCTCCTCTGGAGCCGGGAGACACTGGAAGTATACGAGTCTGACAACACCGTAACTGGAGGCATCAGCTGAGCGTGGGTACACCGCAAACATACCAACAACACAGTTAGTGGAGGCATCAGCTGAGCGTGGGTACACCACGAACTTCAACAACACCCTTGCTTCTGGACCCATGTAAGCCGGGATACATCAGCAGCCTTATGCTCTGGCAACACCCACTTAACACTAATTGAAAAAGAAACGTTAAAGCGAGACGAAAGAGGATTTAAAAACTCTTTCGTCTGAAATCGCACAGAAACTATAATACAGATTAATCATGTCTAAAAATCCGTTGTTGGAATTTTTGTTTTAGAAGATACTAGTCCAGAGTTTGGCATAAAACTATCAGTGTAGTGTCATTTTCATTTCACAAATGTATTAGGGCGTAGGTCATGTGGATCTGACCGTCGGCTGTAGCAGCAAATAACAATAGAGAGATATTTATTACTCGATTCGCTTTGTTAGGATTGAACAAAAAACAAAAACAAAACAAAATTTTGGTAACTTTTCTGTTTGGACTGATGCCCGTTGTATGGCACTCCACCATGGCTGCCAATGTAGGCAGCTTCACTTCCCGGCACCAACCAAATTGATAGTCAGATTGAAGTGCGAGGTTATGGAGGGTCGAATTAATGGGTCACGTACTGTATTGAAGGCTGCCACTCTGTCCATCTGCTGTGTGTGTGTGTGTGTGTTTTTCATTTTTTTTTTTTTGTCCTATAGCGTTTGAGAATATAAGTTATTTTCAATGTAATATAATTTTGGGGGAAGCTTTTTCCTCTACAAATCTGTTTTTTTTTTTTTTTTTTTTTTTTTTTGTCTGTTCCCTTCAACTTTATTGTGCTATTTTAAATTACTGTTATTTAAAGATTATAAGTAAAGGGAAAGTGGCTTGCAGAACTTGGATCCTTCTCATAAGAAAGTAAAGTGGAGAACAAAACTGAGTCAAAAAGTCAAGAAAACAACAAGTTTGAAATGCTAAGATTTACCGGCGAGTCTTGAATTATTATTATTATTATTATTATTATTATTATTATTATTATTATTATTATTATTATTATTATTATTATTATTATTATTATGGAGAAAGCACCTGCGGAATGAAAGAGGTTCTGACCAATCAGATTTCATCCAAGAAAGAGGAGGACAACGACAATTCCTTAGACTAAGAGTTCTATACGAATATGATAGAGAATTCTTTGAGGGAGCACTCATGAACTGCTAAGTTTTGAATAACGAGTGAAGTGTAGCTGGGAGAGAAAAACGAAGGAAGAGATTTGCAAAACAGCAGATTACAGCAGATTTTTGGGCATATATAAATGTTTGTGGGTGACATAGAATGGGAAAAAGGAAATGGATGGCAAGAGAGAGAGAGATAGAGAATGAGACGCTAGAGATAATAAATATATAAAAGAAGAAAAAATAAAATCGAATAGAAAAAAAACAATAAAAAAGAGGCTGACTATATTTGAAGTAGGAGAAGCAAGAGGGCAAAAAAAAATTATAGACCTCAGAAACTGACCAAAAAAAAAAAAGAGTAAGAGAGATAGAGATGAATGAACATGAGAGAATGTGAAAAAAAAATGTGTGAGAGATGAAAAGTGATACAGCATCAAAGGCAAAAATAAAACCAAATTTAATCCGCAGAGAAAACGGGAGATGCGAGTAAAGGATCAAGTGTTATGGCTGACGAATGATGGAGGAGCACTCACGGAAACTGACAGCAAAATATGCAGGGATCTTAGCAGAAGACTCAAAGAGGTTTGCTCAACAGAATGTAGAGTGATACCAGATATTAGGCCAGCGAGGACATGTTAACAGGACGTAAACACATACAAACATCAGATATTAGGCCAGCGAGGACATGTTAACAGGACGTAAACACATACAAACATCAGAGGACAACGTGATACAACTGCTAAACTACAATGACATAACAGATGAAATAGAACCAGATTAAATATATTCAAGATACTAAGAGAGAGAGAGAGAGAGAGAGAGAGAGAGAGAGAGAGAGAGAGAGACAGACAGACAGACAGACAGACAGAGATGGATAGAGAAAGGGAGGAAGAGAGAGAAAGAGTGCAAACTCACCAGTTCCTCAAGCCAGAACAATGGGCCAGACAACTTGTAAAATGCCAATATTATTCCAATAAAAGCCAACAGATAGGAGGGAGTGAACTGTAGGTCAGTATCTCTGGTAGGCATGTTATTAAAATATTTGGAGAGTATTGTAAGAAGAAGGGAATTGGCGCATCTGAAGAGGAGAGGATTTATCCGAGACAACCATGCAAATGCAAAGTTATGAAAACTGTGGAAGAGGTAAAAAAGACCACGAAAATGAATAGAGATTAGGAGGACAGAGACTGTTCAGCACCCACAAGGCGGAAGCTCTAGATGTGACCATAGTGAGAAGCATATTTCTTAAGGCATGAATCAACCGAACAACCTCTGTAGCCAATGCTTATTTGACAACTATAAGAGTAACTTTCAAGAATTTCAGCAGTCCTTCACGGCCCCATATACGACATACGCCAGGGCTACATTGGACTCTGCAGCAGGAGCATGGAGACCTCATCTGATGAATCAGATGAGGGTTCAAAAACTGGAGGAGAGGCTACAAAAACTGATCTTGATGATAGTAGAGACATGGTAACGACGTCCAAAATATGTACTCGGAGGACTTAATAGGGTAGACGAGTGTAGACAGATCGAAAGACAGGAAGGTAGTACATGAGAGCATAGTTGGAAATTAGAGACGCGGGAAGTCCCAGGGATGTTAGGAAGTATTTTTTCAACCTCAGGGTTGTCAAGAAGTGGAATGACATGGACGGAAGCAGGCTAAATACATAGTTTTAAAAATAGGTATGACAGGACCACGAGGCAAGAAGATAAAGCGGCAAGTTTAGGAGCAGAGCCAGGAGCTAAGACTCGACACCTGCAACCATAAACAGGTGAGTACACAAACACACACAAACACACATACACACGTGTTACCTTGGCACCCAGATGGATGTGACCATTCATTCCCGTTAGTGTTGTGTTCCCCTGCCAGGAGCTCGGAACGTTGCCAGCATGCAACAGCAGCAGCAGCAGCAGCAGCAGCAGCAGCAGCAGCAGCAGCAGCAACAGCAGCAGCAGAAGCTGCAGCAACAACGGCAGTTGTAGCAGCAGAAGCAGTTTTATCAGCAGCTGTATCAGCGGCAACAGTAGTAACAGGAACGACAACAACAGTAGCAACAGCAGCAACGGCAGCAGCAGAAGCGTGATCAGCGGGAGTAGCAACAGCATCCTACAGCAGAGGCAACACAAGGTGTAGCAGCGTCAGCAACGAGCATCTCGACTTGCAGTGGCCACTGCAACAGCAATAACAACCAGAAGCACCAACAGTTGACACAGAACCAGTAGGAAAAGCAGTAGTGACAGCATCAACAAAAGCAACAGCACCAGCAGAATCAGTAACCACACAACCACTAGAAGCAACAGCAGCAACAGTCCCACCAGCCGAACTACCGCCAGCTCGGGAAGCACGCGCAACTGCAGCGTTAATACTAGTTCCACGAGTACATCAGAAGTAATACTAGCACAAGCGCCTGCAGTAGGAACAGCAGTAATACTAGTTCCAGTAGTACATCAGAAATAATACTAGCACAGGCACCTACAACAGGAGCTGCAGTAATACTTGTTCCAGGAGTACATCAGAAGTAATACCAGTCATACTATAATCTTTCTCAGTAGATAACTCTCGACATACACAGTAAGGGCGACGCCATCTATCTTCTGTATGTTTTCCAATGTATCTCTCTCTCTCTCTCTACCTCCTCCCTTCCCTCCACACAAACACACTAAATTCCAGAATGCTGTATAATATCACGTCCAAAACTAGGAATGCTTCTTCCTCCATAGTGACCAGGTCGGAATATCCCCCAGCGAGACTCGGCTTCTCTTTTAGAAATGTCTAAGTAGCTCTGGTGCCGCTGACAGTTCGCTTTAAGCCTCCGGGATCCCCTCGTGGAGCGCCCCGGAATGCTTTCCGAAATCCGACGAAAGACTTTCATATTATGGCAAGTAGTCCACAGCGCCAACCTTGTGTGTTAGGGTGAAGAGGGAGCAGGTGGAGGAGGATAATATGGAAAGGACGAGAAAGAGAAAAGTGAGGGAATAGACGAGGGGAAAGGGAAGGTGGAAGGAGAGTTCTAGGCTTAGTGAGGTAGATATCACGGTGGTTGGTAAAAGGGTTTACACATGCGACGTTATGTAAGGAGGAGCGTATTCCGTCGTCCCTCGGACGGTGTTTGATCCAAACTTGCCATGATCGCTCAGCGACCGAAATACGTCTAGCTATAATAATTATTATTATTATTATTATTATTATTATTATTATTATTATTATTATTATTATTATTATTATTATTATTATCATTATTATTATTATTATTATTATTATTATTATTATTATTATTATTATCATCATCATCATCATCATCATTCCCTAGCCGTGTTAAGAATTCACACTACCCCTGGGTTAACCGTCTCACCCAGGGGTAACTATGGTAGAAAAGCATTTACAATATTATATGTTGGTGGAAAGGGAGATTTACTCCCGATGGGAGAGGAAAATAATCGTGCGGAAAATGCTAAGTGCAATGTGATTTTTTTTTCTTTTCGTTGTTGTTGTTGTTAAAGCCACTTAATGTAATTATGTCAGAAACAATCCCATGTAATATAAATTATTTTTAGAAAAAAAATTGCGTTGTATATATATACAGAATCAAACTCTGCTAGTGGCGAGGCATGGGATTATGTTCAACACTTTTCATCTACATTTGTTACTGGTTATTCTTTTTCCTGCAGTCGGTAGCGTGTGTGTGACACGCCATTAACGGACGTAGGATCAAGCCTCCACTGTTTTCTTGTGCCTAATGGCCTGAACGGGATTAGCGCTTCTTCTAAATTAACTAGAAATATTTTGGTCGGAACGGGTAAGGCTTGAACCCATGGCAAGTGAGTTGTAAAACTCACAGGCCAGTGCGTTAACCGCTCGACCAGCTGGCCCAGAAGAGGTATTCAAAAGTCGTGGTATGGAAACTAATATCCCATTGTCATGAATCAGAATATTAAATTAGAAAATAAAGAGTCTAAATCTAATTCAGAGCTTTCAGAGGAACCAAAGTGGCTAATAACCTAAAATATACAAACATATTAAACTTGAAGCCACTCATATGTTGATCTATCAAGTAATCAGTATGGAAGAGCTGATGCTAATCAGATGCGACACTCAGAAATTTTCACATGAAAAACATTATTCCAATTTCACCAGTTTCTTAAAATTAAAAGAAGGAAACTGAAGGCAAAACAGGCACAAGTACATCTAAATTTTTCGCAAAGTAGGACTGACCAGCTTTAAAGAAAGTTTTATGTAAGCTTAGTGAATATAACGTACAAAGTTTTCTGTAAGCTTAGTGAATATAACGTACAAAGTTTTATGTAAGCTTAGCGAATATAACGTACAAAGTTTTATGTAAGCTTAGTGAATATAACGTACAAAGTTTTATGTAAGCTTAGTGAATATAACGTACAAAGTTTTATGTAAGCTTAGCGAATATAACGTACAAAGTTTTATGTAAGCTTAGTGAATATAACGTACAAAGTTTTATGTAAGCTTAGTGAATATAACGTACAAAGTTTTATGTAAGCTTAGCGAATATAACGCACAAAGTTTTATGTAAGCTTAGTGAATATAACGTACAAAGTTTTATGTAAGCTTAGTGAATATAACGTACAAAGTTTTATGTAAGCTTAGTGAATATAACGTACAAAGTTTTATGTAAGCTTAGTGAATATAACGTACAAAGTTTTATGTAAGCTTAGTGAATATAACGTACAAAGTTTTATGTAAGCTTAGTGAATATAACGTACAAAGTTTTATGTAAGCTTAGTGAATATAACGTACAAAGTTTTATGTAAGCTTAGTGAATATAACGTACAAAGTTTTATGTAAGCTTAGTGAATATAACGTACAAAGTTTTATGTAAGCTTAGTGAATATAACGTACAAAGTTTTATGTAAGTTTAGTGAATATAACGTACAAAGTTTTATGTAAGCTTAGTGAATATAACGTACAAAGTTTTATGCAAGCTTAGTGAATATAACGTACAAAGTTTTATGTAAGCTTAGTGAATATAACGTACAAAGTTTTATGCAAGCTTAGTGAATATAACGTACAAAGTTTTATGTAAGCTTAGTGAATATAACGTACAAAGTTTTATGTAAGCTTAGTGAATATAACGTACAATTTTTTATGTAAGCTTAGTGAATATAACGTACAAAGTTTTATGTAAGCTTAGTGAATATAACGTACAATTTTTTATGTAAGCTTAGTGAATATAACGTACAAAGTTTTATGTAAGCTTAGTGAATATAACGTACAAAGTTTTATGTAAGCTTAGAATATAACGTACAAAGTTTTATGTAACTTAGTGAATATACGTACAAAGTTTTATGTAAGCTTAGTGAATATAACGTACAAAGTTTTATGTAAGCTTAGTGAATATAACGTACGAAGTTTTATGTAAGCTTAGTGAATATAACGTACAAAGTTTTATGTAAGCTTAGTGAATATGTAAGCGTACAAAGTTTTATGTAAGCTTAGAATATGAAGTTTTATAACTTAGTGAATATACGTGCAAAGTTTTATGTAAGCTTAGTGAATATAACGTACAAAGTTTTATGTAAGCTTTTATAACGTGCAAAGTAAGCTTAGTGAATATAACGTACAAAGTTTTATGTAAGCTTAGTGAATATAACGTACAAAGTTTTATGTAAGCTTAGTGAATATAACGTACAAAGTTTTATGTAAGCTTAGTGAATATAACGTACAAAGTTTTATGTAAGTTTTATGTAAGCTTAGTGAATATAACGTACAAAGTTTTATGTAAGCTTAGTGAATATAACGTACAAAGTTTTATGTAAGCTTAGTGAATATAACGTACAAAGTTTTATGTAAGCTTAGTGAATATAACGTACAAAGTTTTATGTAAGCTTAGTGAATATAACGTGCAAAGTTTTATGTAAGCTTAGCGAATATAACTTACAAAGTTTTATGTAAGCTTAGTGAATATAACGTACAAAGTTTTATGTAAGCTTAGTGAATATAACGTACAAAGTTTTATGTAAGCTTAGTGAATATAACGTACAAAGTTTTATGTAAGCTTAGTGAATATAACGTACAAAGTTTTATGTAAGCTTAGCGAATATAACGTACAAAGTTTTATGTAAGCTTAGTGAATATAACGTACAAAGTTTTATGTAAGCTTAGTGAATATAACGTACAAAGTTTTATGTAAGCTTAGTGAATATAACGTACAAAGTTTTATGTAAGCTTAGTGAATATAACGTACAAAGTTTTATGTAAGCTTAGTGAATATAACGTACAAAGTTTTATGTAAGCTTAGTGAATATAACGTACAAAGTTTTATGTAAGCTTAGTGAATATAACGTACAAAGTTTTATGTAAGCTTAGTGAATATAACGTACAAAGTTTTATGTAAGCTTAGTGAATATAACGTACAAAGTTTTATGTAAGCTTAGTGAATATAACGTACAAAGTTTTATGTAAGCTTAGTGAATATAACGTACAAAGTTTTATGTAAGCTTAGTGAATATAACGTACAAAGTTTTATGTAAGCTTAG
Organism: Cherax quadricarinatus; assembly: GCF_038502225.1. NCBI lineage: Eukaryota > Metazoa > Arthropoda > Malacostraca > Decapoda > Parastacidae > Cherax > Cherax quadricarinatus. Next base: position 23,197,367 of record NC_091305.1, on the reverse strand, counting down.
TGAATATAACGTACAAAGTTTTATGTAAGCTTAGTGAATATAACGTACAAAGTTTTATGTAAGCTTAGTGAATATAACGTACAAAGTTTTATGTAAGCTTAGTGAATATAACGTACAAAGTTTTATGTAAGCTTAGTGAATATAACGTACAAAGTTTTATGTAAGCTTAGTGAATATAACGTACAAAGTTTTATGTAAGCTTAGTGAATCTAACGTACAAAGTTTTATGTTTATGTAAGCTTAGCTTAGCGAATATAACGTACAAAGTTTTATGTAAGCTTAGTGAATATAACGTGCAAAGTTTTATGTAAGCTTAGCGAATATAACGTACAAAGTTTTATGTAAGCTTAGTGAATATAACGTACAAAGTTTTATGTAAGCTTAGTGAATATAACGTACAAAGTTTTATGTAAGCTTAGTGAATATAACGTACAAAGTTTTATGTAAGCTTAGTGAATATAACGTACAAAGTTTTATGTAAGCTTAGTGAATATAACGTACAAAGTTTTATGTAAGCTTAGTGAATATAACGTACAAAGTTTTATGTAAGCTTAGCGAATATAACGTACAAAGTTTTATGTAAGCTTAGTGAATATAACGTACAAAGTTTTATGTAAGCTTAGCTTAGTGAATATAACGTACAAAGTTTTATGTAAGCTTAGTGAATATAACGTACAAAGTTTTATGTAAGCTTTGAATATAATGAATATAACGTACTGAATATAAGCAAAGTTTTATTAGTGAATATAACGTACAAAGTTTTATGTAAGCTTAGTGAATATAACGTACAAAGTTTTATGTAAGCTTAGTGAATATAACGTACAAAGTTTTATGTAAGCTTAGTGAATATAACGTACAAAGTTTTATGTAAGCTTAGTGAATATAACGTACAAAGTTTTATGTAAGCTTAGTGAATATAACGTACAAAGTTTTATGTAAGCTTAGTGAATATAACGTACAAAGTTTTATGTAAGCTTAGTGAATATAACGTACAAAGTTTTATGTAAGCTTAGTGAATATAACGTACAAAGTTTTATGTAAGCTTAGTGAATATAACGTACAAAGTTTTATGTAAGCTTAGTGAATATAACGTACAAAGTTTTATGTAAGCTTAGTGAATATAACGTACAAAGTTTTATGTAAGCTTAGTGAATATAACGTACAAAGTTTTATGTAAGCTTATGAATATAACGTACAAAGTTTTATGTAAGCTTAGTGAATATAACGTACAAAGTTTTATGTAAGCTTAGTGAATATAACGTACAAAGTTTTATGTAAGCTTAGTGAATATAACGTACAAAGTTTTATGTAAGCTTAGTGAATATAACGTACAAAGTTTTATGTAAGCTTAGTGAATATAACGTACAAAGTTTTATGTAAGCTTAGTGAATATAACGTACAAAGTTTTATGTAAGCTTAGTGAATATAACGTACAAAGTTTTATGTAAGCTTAGTGAATATAACGTACAAAGTTTTATGTAAGCTTAGTGAATATAACGTACAAAGTTTTATGTAAGCTTAGTGAATATAACGTACAAAGTTTTATGTAAGCTTAGTGAATATAACGTACAAAGTTTTATGTAAGCTTAGTGAATATAACGTACAAAGTTTTATGTAAGCTTAGTGAATATAACGTACAAAGTTTTATGTAAGCTTAGTGAATATAACGTACAAAGTTTTATGTAAGCTTAGTGAATATAACGTACAAAGTTTTATGTAAGCTTAGTGAATATAACGTACAAAGTTTTATGTAAGCTTAGTGAATATAACGTACAAAGTTTTATGTAAGCTTAGTGAATATAACGTACAAAGTTTTATGTAAGCTTAGTGAATATAACGTACAAAGTTTGACCAATGGTCTTGAGGACACACGTTACACGCACATCAACTAAAATTAATTTATTTAGCTTAGGATAACCAAATAAAGTTATTTAGCCTAGGATAACCAAATTAATTTATTTAGCCTAGGATAACCAGATGAAGTTATTTAGCATGACATAACCAAATGAAGTTATTTATCCTAGGATAACCAAATGAAGTTATTTATCCTAGGATAACCAAAGTCAAACACTGACTTATTTCTCATCAGAAGAGACATTCTCTAGTTATTTCACAAAATTTACAATTTATAAAAATTTATAAAACTGACACAACCTAACATCAAGAAATTGTTTTTCTTTAAGGAAAACGCATCAACACTAAAAAGTTTGAAGCCGACCAGAATAAGCATTTTCCAGCTACCGCACAAAAATTCAACAAAAATTTGTGCCTACACAACCATAACACAAGAAAATATTTCATCCTTATTATACGATGCAATAGCCAGTGAATACTGATGATTATATTATATTCATAGGAAAACGCTAAACCCATAAGGGTCATGTAGCGCAGGTGTAATGTGAAACATTCAGGTTCGATCCAAGCAAGGGAGGGAGGGAGATAAAGTCCAGTTATATGGATCAAGAGCCCTCACCAGCATCAAGGCAAAAATAACACTGTACCATTCAAAGGTTAAAAGTGACAAAATGGCATCAACACATTCCATTAATTATATCAACTTTCTTCTAAGTAATAAACATTATTGTTGAAATTGATCAGAGGAGCTTCTTTCCACCTGTCACACGGGAACAAAATTTGGGAATGATCTATGTAACATTGTCCATAGGACACCTACGCTTGCGAATAGTCCCATGAATCTTCCCCAACATGCATTGCAGAAACGTTGAAAATTTAAAGCCGATCGACTGAGGCGTTCTCGAGTAATAAATGAATTTTGTGAGAAACTAAACGAGAATGTTGTTAAGAATGTTCCGAAAAATAGGAAAGTCTCCCTCGTTAAACTCGAACACACAGTAAAACAGCAAATTTTTTTCCCAGTTTTCTTTTCTTATTTGTATTCTACTTAAAATTCTCTACAATCCTATTAAAAAAACATTTGATCTTCATTATTAGAAATTAAATTTGATAAAATTGGAAAAAATGCAAATTTGCACCCACACAGCCCAAAATTAATAAAATACTTCCTATTAAGATATACCAACAAATAAAACATTCCTTAGCTATTACAAGGGGGAACAATTTGCTTAATGAAATTGGTACCTTTACTTTTAATATACCTTTGATGAGTTCCCGGAGCCCGGCCATGGGCCAGGCTCGTCTAGTGTTTGCCTGATCAATCAGGCACTTGCTGTTGGTGGCCCACTGCCGCGCATATCCATCACAACCTGGTTTAACCAAATTGAAATTTGTACAGTATAATGTGAGTGACAAGCTGTGTTTTACTATGGCCCACCAACAGTAAAAGTTTGAAACCGAGCAGAAAAAACATTCTCCAGTAAATGATCTGATGCCATTTATTCCAACTTTTTTTTTTTTTTAGCTATTTTAGTAAAATTTCAGTTATCACTAACTCAGGCTAAACTTAGAAGACGTCAGTAATATTTTGAAGCCGTCAGAAGAAGCATTCTTTAGCAATTAAATTAAAAACTAACATTGGGACTTGTGTCACGCAGTGGCAGCGTGAACATTGTGTTCAGTAAATTAAACTAGTGATGAACATTTGAACCCGATCACATGAGTCATTCTTCAGTTATGACACAGTTAAGACAGTTATAACATAGTTTTGACACAGTTATGACACCGTTTTAACACAGTAATGACACAGTTTTGACACAGTTATGACACAGTTTTGACACAGTTATGACACAGTTTTGACACAGTTATGACACAGTTATGACACAGTTATGACACAGTTTTGACACAGTTATGACACAGTTATGACACAGTTATGACACAGTTTTGACACAGTTATGACACAGTTATGACACAGTTTTGACACAGTTATGACACAGTTATGACACAGTTATGACACAGTTTTGACACAGTTTTGACACAGTTATGACACAGTTATGACACAGTTTTGACACAGTTATGACACAGTTTTGACACAGTTATGACACAGTTTTGACACAGTTATGACACAGTTTTGACACAGTTTTATGACAGTTATGACACAGTTATGACACAGTTATGACACAGTTATGACACAGTTTTGACACAGTTATGACACAGTTATGACACAGTTATGACACAGTTTTGACACAGTTTTATGACAGTTATGACACAGTTATGACACAGTTATGACACAGTTATGACACAGTTATGACACAGTTATGACACAGTTATGACACAGTTTTGACACAGTTTTATGACAGTTATGACACAGTTATGACACAGTTATGACACAGTTATGACACAGTTTTGACACAGTTATGACACAGTTTTGGCACAGTTTTATGACAGTTATGACACAGTTATGACACAGTTATGACACAGTTATGACACAGTTATGACACAGTTATGACACAGTTATAACAAGTGTTTTACTATACCAACAAAGATGCGTGCAGACAAACGAAACTTAAAAGTTAGCATCCTGGTCCCAAGATGCCTCAGCTGTTAAATAATGAAGTCGTTCAGAGGAGGTGAACTGGAAATTATTTAATGCGATTTAACGGGAATAAAAATTTCATACTATTTTACAATAAAAATGGTCAATGAATTTCCCTCCAATTTTTTGGCACCTTTTTTGAACGTCAAAAGCTCCGCCACTGAGGATTTTGGAAGTTATCCGAACCATTTCAGGATGCTGGGAATGGGTCCTAGAACTTCGGTCATAGGGCACGTGAACATGCCATTGACTGATTAATTAGACACATGTGCAACTCTTGGGTATCTTTATTAAGGAAACGTTTCGCCACACAGTGGCTTCATCAGTCCATACACAGGAGAAGCTTGAAGAACAGGAGGAGAATGAGGTAATCAGTCCCTCAGCCTTGAGTCGATGTGGTCAATCCATCAATCTTGAGTAGAATACGGCATATGAGCGGAGAAGGAGCTTATAAACCGTAGGTAAGAGAGGTGCAGCAGTCGAAGGTGGTGTCACATTTGCACATGTATCTAATTTATCAACGTGTCGGTTCTGTGAATCATTCATCTACAATGCCATTGATTCCAAGAATTTGGCCCTTGTTACCATACACAAGTGCTGAGCATTTAAAGTCGATTGGATGAGGAATTATTGAGTTATGGGCGCAGTAAAATCGAAATGGCGGAGGAAGAAGACAAAAAATCAGGTAACCTTTTTAAAGGTTCCCGCTTCAGGGATTCCTCGTGAGTTTTTTTTCTCATTCTAATGTTTCATAGTCAGTCTTTCTAGTCTTGTTCTGCTGAACGAGTAATTCAATGGGTACAGTATATATATTTGAAGTTATCAACGTTGGAGGACCCGAAAAGTCATCAGTAAATTAGATGTTCTACTTGAAGAACAAAAAATGCACAATACCGTGACAGGAATAACACATAAATAATCAGCGCACAGGAGAGAGAAGCTGATGACGTTTCGGTCCCATTCAGACCGAAACGTCGTAGCAAGTTTTACTCTCTCCTTTGCGCGAATTATTTGTGTAATGTCCTACGTGAATACATTCGTGTCTATTCTCCCTCATATAAAAGAGTATTACATCAATTTAAGCCCTGCTCAGACTGAGCAGCGGATCACTGAGGCCAGAAGTCATCCCCTTCAACACACCAAACAGGAAATTCGACCATTACTCCAAGTCTGGCCGACAGGAAAATGTGGCGCTTGTGCTGAGGTGGTGAGGCGGCAGTAGGCAGGACCTGCTTCATGCAGGTTTATGAAACTTTCTCCTGGAAAATGTTAGTCGTTTTCTTAAAAGGTAAAGACGGCGGCTTTTGTCCAAGTTTCCTTTTGTAGTCGAGCAGTCGAAGACTTTAGAAAGTTATCGTTATTGGTGATTGCAGCTAGCGGGTTTGGATGGAATTTTGTATTGTTGCGTGTCAGTTGTATGCAGATGTGTGTTTGTGTGTCACTGTGAACCTCTGACAGTCACGGCATCACGTGTATTTTGGAACTTCAGTAAAGGTATAAATGTAGCAGACTCAGTGTAGAGTTCAGTACGTTATAAAGGAGCAGAATAGATTATAATCTGTTATCATTAGGAAGCAAAAATTGTATAGGTACAGGTGCGATAAATAAAATAGAGAAAGAGAGAGAGAGAGAGAGAGAGAGAGAGAGAGAGAGAGAGAGAGAGAGAGAGAGAGAGAGAGAGAGAGGGAGGGAGGGAGAGAGGGAGGGAGGGAGAGAGGGAGGGAGGGAGGGAGGGAGGGAGGGAGGGAGGGAGAGAGAGAGAGCTCACACAGTTTTGTGAACACTCGACGTCCCGACATGATAGCTGTTGTTGAAACATTTTTGGATGACAGGACTCCAGAAAATTTTGCAAGAATTGCTGGCTACACCTCATGGATGAGAAGAGACAGGCAAGGGCAAGGAGGAGGTGTTGCTGTGTGCTTCTCTAAAAGTGTTCATGCCCAGCACATTGATGTTGCCATCCCTACACATCTTGAAATGATGTTCTTCAAGCTATGCATAAACACTAGTACCTCTGTACTAGCATGTGCAATGTACAGACCTCAGTGGCAACATACAGACCCCATCAACTTCCTAATGGAAAATATTGACTCCCTTCTGCTACAACACAACTGTCAACATATTATAATTGTTGGTGACCTCAACCAGCACCTTATACAGAGGGACTTTGATGACCTTCTTGCAGTGTTTGACATGAGAAACTTTGTTGATTTCCCTACTCACATCTCTGGCTCCTCCCTTGGCCCAGTAGTGAGTGATCTGGCAGAAGGCATAGCCCCTTGTCAACCCCTCGGCTACGTTGGATCGTCTGACCACAAGGCTGTTTTTACGACACTTAAGATCCCAACAGAACGAGGTGAGGAGTCCACACGCACAACCTGGCTATGGGAAAGAGGTAATTGGCCAGCCCTTTGCTCTGAGCTCGCCACCACCCATTGGAATGCTCTTCTCCAAGGGGATGTTGACAACCAAGTGAAAGCCTTCACTGGACACATCCTTAATTTACAACAAGAACACATTCCTCACCGGCAATATGTGACGAAGCCTACAGATCAGCCTTGGTTTGGCTTTCGTTGTAGAGAGGCTGCTACTGCTAAGTACAAAGCATGGCGAAGGTATAAGAGACATCCTACCACCTATAACAGGAACTTGCACACGCAAGCCAGTAGGCATATGGGTGACGTTCAAAAGTGGGCCATTGCTAAATGGGAGGTGGACACTAAAAGAAAGCTAGCATCAGGTAGGGTAGGCTGGGATGGGACCACCTCTACTAGCAGTCAAGAGAAGGCGGACCTCTTTGCCGAACACTTTGCTATCAAAATGCAAGTTCCTGATCCAGCAAGGGACCCTCCTTGGCTAGCTGCAAGAACTGTGTCAAAACTGTCAGTGATGACAATAAGGCAGGAGGAAGTGCATTTCCTTCTTAAATCGCTTGACCAAGAAAAGGCTGTGGGCCCAGACAAGTTGAGCCCAAGATTGTTGAGAAGATGTGCAGACCAGCTAGCAGCACCTCTAACTCGCATCTTTCAGCACTGCCTGGTACAGTGTAAATGGCCCTCTCTGCGGAAAGAGGTAAATGTAGTCTCTGTTCACAAAAAGAAGAGCAGATCAGAAATCAGCAACTACAGACCAGTGTCACTCCTGTCAATCACTGGTAAGATCCTTGAGACAATAATCTCAAGACAAATGACAGAGATTTTTGACTACAACTCACTACTTTGTGATCGTCAATATGGCTTCAGGAAAGGTTACTCTGCTGCTGATCTGTTGTTAAACCTCTCCACTAAGTGGCACCAGTCACTGGATGAATCCAAAGTCAGCTGTGTGGTAGCACTGGACATTGCTGGCGCTTTCGACCGGGTGTGGCACCAGGGCCTCATAGCAAAACTTCAATCACTGGGAATTGCAGGCTCTACGCTATGTCTCCTGAGTGATTACCTTCATGGTAGATCACTAAGTGTAGTTCTCAATGGAACGGAATCAGCAAGACATCCTATTGGGGCAAGTGTTCCACAAGGAAGCGTGCTGGGCCCATTATTATGGAATGTCTACTTCAACGACCTTCTTCATCTCATCCCAGAATCACATGCATATGCAGACGACTGTACACTGACATTCACTTATCCAAGAGAAGAAATGCCAGCTGCTCTAAGCTACATTAATCACCAGCTGAGAGCTATATCAGCTTGGGGAAACAGATGGCAAGTAACATCTGCACCTGAGAAAACGCAAATGATGATGGTCTCTAGGCACCATGATGGTAATGCTGGTGCAGTAGTAAGGATGAATGGGAGGGTGTTGGCACCTGGAGAAGAAGTTGATATCCTTGGGGTGAAATTTGACTCCAAACTAACCATGAAGAACCATGTTGTAAATCTTGCAAACAAGGCAGCCAGGAAGCTTACAGCACTTCGCCGTATCTCGCATCTGCTTGACAGTAGGGGTTGCAAGATCCTGTACGAGGCACAAGTACGCTCACACCTTGAGTATGCTCCACTTTCTTGGTTTGCCTGCCCCCCCTCTCATCTGCGACTGCTTGACAGAGTAGAGAACAGAGCAAGACGTCTCATCTCTCGCCTGGACCCATCCTGGATAGATCTGTCATTTCAGCAGAGCCTTCAACATAGGAGGGATGTGGGTGGCCTTACTGTTATGTACAAGGCGAATATTGTCAAAGTACCACACTTGGATCCACTTCGAGGACAGCGTGAAACAAGCTTTTATGCCACAAGACGGGCAGAAAGCAGCAACTTCACTCTGGCTGTACCCTTCTCCAGAGCATCACTCCATCTGAGATCATACATACCCAGGATGACTCGAGTATGGAACACATTCGTACAGCATAATGATGTCAATTAGATAAAGTCAGTTGATCAAATGAAAATGCTGGCCCACAGATGGCTCCAACTTCATCCTGTTCCCTACTTGTATGTCTCATAACAATAAAAATGCTTTCAAATGAGCTGATGTAGGTAACAGCTCTTAGCTTGCCAATAAAGTTAGGAATCCTTAACCTGTAAATAGCTTGTCAATAAAGCTAGGGATTCTTAACCTTGTCAAACCCTGTGTAAAAAAAAAAAAAAAAAAAAAAAAAAAAAAAAAAAGAGAGAGAGAGAGAGAGAACTATTTCTCTCAGAGACAAATGCACTTACCTATCATAACGACAAGACAACATGAAACAGAACTACTGACTCATGTGAGACAGAAATACTAACTCGTGTGAGACAGAACTAATGACTCGTGTGAGGCAACACTGCTATTCATTTCTTCCCATCAGTGGGGAACGCTTGGCCATATCCTCCTCTCCCCAAGAGTGAGGGAAGGCTGGTCGTATCCTCTTCTCCCCAAGAGTGAGGGAGGGCTGGAGGTATTCTCTCCCCAAGAGTGAGGAAGGGTTGAAGGTATCCTGTGCGCCCTAGTGCAGGTCTGCCGGCCACCTGCAGCGCGTGTCTCTGCTGTATATAACAAGCTATTGTATATAACATTGCTGCCCAGTTTACATTTGCATGCACCTGTGTGTGCTGTCCGACAGATCTGGCGAGCAAACTTCACCCAGATATTGAGGTTGTGTTTGCGTTGAGTTATGAGAGAGGTCTCCCACACCAGCCACCAGGAGTACTGCACACTAGGGATATATCGGATATCCGTATCCGCGGAACATCCGTACAATTTCTTACATCCGCATCCTAATTTTTCTAAGTGAGATATCCGCATCCGCGTCCGCATCCGTAATCACGATTAAATAAATATCCGCATTTGCATCCGCATCCGCGCCAAACAAAGAGGATGTGGCGGATATTATAACCTAAATTACAGAGCTTGCATGTTTATTTCCTAACAGTAGGCCTGTTGCCCTATACTAGGCAGGTCCGTCACAAATCCAACCCACTAACAGAATAAACGCTACCTAAGCAAAGAGCCTTGACAATTCCATTTACTCACGTGCAAGTTCCTCTCAAATCCAACCCCTCTCCCTCATGTACTTATCCAACCTAAATTTGAAACTACCCAAGGTTTTACCTTCGATAACCCTACTAGGCAGACCGTTCCACACATCAGCTACCCTTTTACTAAACAAATACTTTCCTATATCCTTTCTAAATCTAAACTTATCTAATTTGAATCCATTAATGCGGTTTGTATTTATCCAACCTTGTATTTATCCAACCTAAATTTGAAACTACCACTGTGTGTGTGAGACTGTGTGTCTGTGTGTGTGTGGGACAGTGTGTGTAAGACTGTGTGTGTATGTGGGACAGTGTGTGTGAGACTGTGTGTCTGTGTATGTGGGACAGTGTGTGTGAGACTGTGTGTCTGTGTATGTGGGACAGTGTGTGTGAGACTGTGTCTGTGTATGTGGGACAGTGTGTGTGAGACACACACAGTCAGTCACACTGTGGAGGTGTTTAAACTAGGAATAGTTAGTGGTATGGGTTTCTGCGGGAAAACTGTGAAGTCTCAGGGTAGTAATATGAGTACTAGGAGAACTAGTAATAGGCAAAATGAGGTGGATATCGGAAAGCCAGTGGCACTAATTGACAAGGACAGTAATAGGTTTAGTGGAATAACAGAAAGGAGCAGGAATGATAAAGAGAAAGGAGGGTCCTTAAGTATATATTACACAAATAGTCGCAGTGCTAGGAATAAGATGGACGAGTTGAGACTAGTTGCTAGTGCAGGTAACATAGATGTATTTGCCATTACTGAGACGTGGTTTAATTCAAAAAGTCGGGACATGCCTGCAGAATGTCACATTCAGGGTTTCAAATTGTTCCAAGTAGATAGAAGTATCGGGAAGGGGGGTGGGGTGGCATTGTATGTCCGAGATCGCTTGAACTGTTGCATTAAAACGGGTATTAAGTCTGAAGTAACACATACAGAGTCTGTTTGGATAGAATTTTCAGAGGGGCATGAAAAATTAACTTTAGGTGTGATATACCGTCCCCCAAATTTAGATAGGGACCAGGGAAGACTACTATGGGAGGAAATTGTTAGGGCCACAAGGCACGATAATGTAGTAATTCTAGGAGACTTTAATTTTAGTGATATTGATTGGAATTTCTTGACTGGGAATTTAGAATCATACGACTTCTTAGAAGTAGTTCAGGATTGTTTTCTGAAGCAGTTTGTGACAGAACCTACAAGGGGTAATAACCTGCTTGACTTAGTTCTGGCAAACAATGAATCCCTTGTTAATAATTTAGAAGTTTCAGAAGAACTGGGTGCTAGCGACCACAAATCAATTACATTTAGAATTGAATGGAAGTATGATAGTAGGGATAACTCAGTAACAGTCCCAGATTTTCGCTTAGCAGATTACGATGGGCTTAGAGAACACTTATCATCTGTTGACTGGGGTAACGAAGAGAGCTATCAATATGACAGTTTTCTGAACACAATACATGCTGCTCAAAGAACATTTATCCCTTATAAAGAAATTAGATCAAATAGAAATGACCCAAAATGGATGAATAATAGGCTGAAATATCTACTAGGGCATAAGAAAGGAATTTATAGGCGTATCAAAAGAGGCGAGGGTCATCTTATGAATCAGTATATTGACACTAAGAGGGACATTAAAAAGGGGATAAGAAAAGCTAAAAGGGACTATGAAATTAAAGTTGCTAGGGATTCTAAAACTAACCCAAAAAGTTTTTTCCAGGTATATAGAACAAAAGTCAGAGATAAGATAGGTCCCCTTAAAAATAACTATGGGCATCTTACTGACAAAGAGAATGAAATGTGCTCGATTTTAAATAATTATTTTCTCTCGGTTTTTACACAGGAAGACACTAATAATACTCCGGTAATTAATTTTTATAGTGGATCAGAAGAAGATAAATTATGTAACATCACAGTCACTAGTGAAATGGTTGTGAAGCAGATAGACAGACTGAAGCAAAATAAGTCACCGGGTCCTGATGAGGTTTTTTCAAGGGTTCTAAAGGAATGCAAAATGGAAGTCTGTGAACCATTAACTAATATTTTTAATTTATCTCTTCAAACAGGTGCAGTGTCTGATATGTGGAAGATGGCTCATGTAATTCCTATTTTTAAAACAGGGGACAAGTCGTTACCGTCAAATTACCGCCCAATAAGCCTGACCTCAATTGTAGGCAAATTACTAGAGTCAATTATAGCTGAGATTATAAGAAGCCATCTCGATAAGCATAGCTTGATTAATGATACTCAGCATGGATTCACAAGAGGCCGGTCTTGTCTAACTAATTTATTAACTTTCTTCAGTAAAGCTTTTGAGGCTGTTGACCACGATAAAGAATTTGATGTTATTTACTTAGATTTTAGTAAGGCATTTGATAGAGTTCCGCACCAAAGACTGTTGAAGAAAGTAGCAGCTCATGGCATTGGGGGAAGGGTGCTCTCGTGGATCGAGTCATGGCTCACAGACAGGAAGCAAAGAGTGTCCATAAATGGGGTTAAATCCGAGTGGGGATCAGTAACAAGTGGCGTTCCACAGGGATCAGTCTTGGGCCCGTTGTTGTTTATAATATATATCAATGATCTTGATGAAGGAATTACTAGTGATATGAGCAAATTCGCTGATGACACGAAGATAGGTAGGATAATTGATTCAAACGTAGATGTTAGGGAACTTCAGGAGGATTTAGACAAACTCTACTCTTGGTCAGAAAAGTGGCAGATGCAGTTCAATGTAGATAAATGCAAGGTTCTGAAGCTCGGGAGTGTCCATAACCCTAGCACTTATAAGTTAAATAATGTAGAACTTAACCATACAGATTGCGAAAAGGACTTGGGGGTTATGGTAAGCAGCAACCTTAAACCAAGACAGCAATGCCTAAGCGTACGTAATAAGGCAAATAGATTACTGGGATTTATATCAAGAAGTGTAAGCAACAGAAGTCCAGAGGTCATACTGCAGCTTTATACATCATTAGTAAGGCCTCACCTAGATTATGCAGCTCAATTCTGGTCTCCATATTACAGAATGGACATAAATTCGTTAGAAAACATTCAGCGTAGGATGACTAAATTAATACATAGCATTAGAAATCTTCCTTATGAAGAAAGATTGAAGACTCTTAAGTTACATTCACTTGTTAGACGAAGAATGAGGGGAGACCTGATCGAAGTGTATAAGTGGAAGATAGGTATTAATAAAGGGGATATTAAAAAGGTCTTGAGGATATCTCTCCAAGAGAGAACCCTCAGTAATGGATTTAAATTAGATAAGTTTAGATTTAGAAAGGACATAGGCAAGTATTGGTTTGGAAATAGGGTAGTTGATGAGTGGAACAGTCTACCTAGTTGGGTTATTGAGGCTAGGACTTTGGGTAGTTTCAAATTTAGGTTGGATAAGTACATGAGTGGGAGGGGTTGGATTTGAGTGGGACTTGCACATCGGAGCTTATTTCTTGGGTAGCATTGAAAATTGGGTGGGTCAAATGTTTGTTAGTGGGATGAATTGTAAAGGACCTGCCTAGTATGGGCCAACAGGCCTGCTGCAGTGTTCCTCCTTTCTTATGTTCTTATGTTCTAAAAACAAGAATTAATATAGGGGATGTAAATAGCGTTTGATGAACATATTAGGTTGGATAAACACATGAGTGAGGGGGGTTGGATCTGAGTGGGACTTGCACATGAGTAAATAGAATTATCAAAGCTTATTGCTTGGATAGCATTGAAAATTGGGTTGGGCAAATATTCTGTTAGTGGGATGGATTGTGAAGAACCTGCCTAGTATGGGCCTACAGGCCTGTTGCATTGTTCCTTCTTTCTTATGTTTTTAAGTGAATGTGACCTGACCTGACTAAGAACATAAAACTGAAGGAACATTGTAGTAGGCCTGTTGGCACATACTAGGTAAGTCCTTCACAAATCCAACCCACTAACAGAATAAACGCTACCCAAGCAATAAGAAGAACATAAGAATGGAGTAACACTGCAGAAGGCCTACTGGCCCATACAAGGTCCTTATCAAAACCACCATTACGCAAACTGGACCTGCCTCGCACGGGCCAGTAGGCTTGCTGCAGTGTTCCGTCTTTCTTTTGTGTGGAGCGTCAGTCATCTCTACATAACTCCACCTGTTGTGCAGTCCTTGAGTGATGGTGAAATTGTTGAAATGGTGTTAATACAAATAAGCTGCGATAAATACTTTGGAAACTGATAACTTGAAGAATTGTGATTCTTACGTAACATATAGGAATCTTTGTTGAAGAAACATTTCGCCACACAGTGGTTTCATCAGTCCAATACAAAGCAGGAAGGCATAAGGAGAGGAGTTTCAGGTAATCAGTCCCTCAGCCTCGAATCGATGTGTTCAGTCCCTCCCTCAACAAGAGTATCTGTCATACGGTAAAAAAAATAATCTGTTTTTTTATGACTATCCTGCAAAATCCGCATCCGCATCCGGGAGGATGTCAAGATGTGTCATCCGCATCCGGGAGGATGTCAAGATGTGTCATCCGCATCCGGGAGGATGTCAAGATGTGTCATCCTCATCCGCATTGTATTATAAGCAGATATCAAGTGTCACTGTCACTTGATTATCATCGTAATATTAGTTCGATGACTTAACATCTGCACTCTGAAAATGCATGTACTCTTACGCTGATTCTCCGAGGGAAGGCTCCTTGATGCTGGCGAAGGGCTCTCGTTCCAAGGAATTCGAGCTACCTCTCTTAGGTGAAGTCTAATGCCATTTCCCAGGCACTGTACGATTCCCCTACGCTTTTAACGCTTTTGAATCTTAATAATTTTAATAATATTTTATGTATTCAGTTGTAATAATAATAATAATAATAATAATAAATTAATTATAATTATAATAAATTAATAATTATTATAATTATAATAAATTAATTATAATTATAATAAATTAATAATAATAATTATAATTATAATAAATTAATAATAATAATTATAATTATAATAAATTAATAATAATAATAATAATAATAATAATAAATTACTACTACTACTACTATTAATAAATTAATATTGACAGAGGATAAATTCTCTTTCCAACTTGGGGCGCCAGAAAGTAACTCTTATGACTAAATTAGCTAGCAATGAACCTAGTTACGTTCTTAATCGACTTAGCAGCTTTCGAGAATCTTGTTCCCGGCTGCTGTGCTTAATACAGATGCGAAAACTAGATAACCGACCACTCCTTGCACTGAGTGATTCGCTTTACACACCGATTTTGCTACCAAAAAAAATATATTGCAACTACTGCTTTTCACAGGTCACTTAACTAATTGAGTCGGGAAGGAAAAAAAAAAGAGCTTATTAGATAAAAAAAAAAACGTGAAATGTTACACAGTAATTAAGATCAGTGTTGAATTCCTGTTCCCCAGGGGAGGATTTTTTTTTTTTTGTGTTGGTCAACGCTGTTTAATACAGTAAAAACAGAACATAAAAGTAAGGAGTTAGCCATGCTCGAAAAATATTTTTTTTCTTCTCTCGTTTTTCCCCCTCGATAAATTAATTTATCCTTGTAGGATTTTTAACGATTCGTGTTTATTGTAATTTTCGTGATGTATCATTCTGCAGTGAAGCAGTCAGCACACGGACACAGCTATGACTCGACCCCTGCAACCACAATTAGGTAAGTTCACAGACACAGACATACAGACAAACACAGACAGACACGCACACATATACACAGACACAAGCACACACACACACACAAACACACACACACACACACACACACACACACACACACACACACACACACACACACACACACACACACACACACACACACACTAACACACACACTAACACTAACACTAACACTAACACTACCACACTTTAAATAACCCCCCACCCCTCGAAAAAAAAAAATGGCAGGACGATGAGGCAAGGGTACTGGGGATGGCTGGGATGATAAAGAAGCATGGGCAGAAAAGATCAAGAACACAATGGAACGAGAGTGGGGGAAAAAAAATTAAGCGAGTTTTACAGCTCAATGGAGAAGATATCTACTGAGATCAAGAAGTGGGAATTACGAGCTGTTGCTGCCAAGGCTAAGGTGCAGAGCCTGACAAATGATTTGAAGAGCTGAAGCAGAATGTACAGGTGAGGAGTGACAGGAGCAAGGTGCTTGGTGCAGCAACATTAGCAGGCAGTGAGAGAACTGGAGGGAAAGAATATCATGCCACTGGGACGTCTGGGAGACGATAAGGAAAACAACCAAAAAGATACTTAAATCAGACCCAGAGTTATGGAGAGAAATGAAATGGGAAGAGAAGAGGGAGAAGTCTCTTATTATTCAAGGGCTCCATGAAGCAGAAAGAAAGAAGTATGAAGAGAGAAGACAGGGGGAAGGTAAAAGAGATTGAGAGCATCAGTGCAATAACAGGAGAGGACATGAACCAACTGGCAAATTTTCAGAGACTTGGGCAATACTCAAGGGAAAACAACCACGCAATCAAATTGACTTTCAAGACAGAAATGGTATGATACAAGATTCTGCAGAGGTACCCACGGTTAAAGGAGTCCACAAAATACCAGCAAGTATACATCGAGTGTGACAGAACACACACACAAAAAAATAAGAACAACCGAGAGAGAGAATAAGGCGCTAGAGACAGGCAGGGGAGACAGACAAGGAAGCGTAGCCTCGGGGAAAACAACAGACACAACCGCCTGTAGAACCACCCACAGCATCCGCTCAACCCCTACCAACCAATACCAACCAAATACAATATCCAGAAACGAACCACACTCCACACCCACAGTCCCCCCATGCCCCAGCACTGATACCACCACAACACCATCCCACCATAACATCCAGCCCTTTCTACCACACCTTCAGCCTGCACCAATCCCTCACACCCCCTGAATACAGTTCTGGGAAGGAAGCTAAAGGTATGATATATCAACGCAGATGGAATAACAAATAAGAGTGACGAGTGGCAGGAAATAACCAGTGAGGCATCTCAGGACATCACAGCACTCACAGAGACAAAGCTTACAGGGGTGATTACAGATACGATCTTCCCATCTGCATATCAGATCCTGAGGAAAGACAGAGTGAAAAGAGGGAGGAGGAGGAGTTGCATTTCTCAACAAAATCCAATGGAGTTTTGAAGAGATGGGTGGACTAGTCAGAGGTGAAGCAGATGACTATATAGCAGTAACACTGCTAACCAGGAGTACAAAAATGATGCTAACAGTGATGTACAACCCGCCAGTGGGCATCAGACCAAGACAAGAATATGATGAGAGTAAGAGAATGATGGTGGCCACACTAGCCAGAAGGGCCAGAAGGGCCCACATAAACAGAGCAAAGCTACTCATCATTGAGGATTTCATCCACAAGAAGATAAACTGGGAAAATCTGGAGCCTCATGGGGGACCAGAGACATGGAGAGCCAAGATGCCGAAGGTGGTGCTGGAAAGCTTCATGTACCAACATATTAAGGACAAACCAGAGAAAGAGGAGACAATGAAAAAGCTAGGCTGGACATTGTATTCACCTTCAACAGTTCAGACATAGGAGAAATCACGCACAAAATGCTCCTAGGCGCTAGAGATCACTTGGTTCTGAGTTTCGAATACATAGTAGAGTTAACAAAAAAGAGTGAGGCAGCACGAGAAGGACGGGAAAACCAAACTTCAGAAATGGGAACTACATACGTATGAGGTAATTCCTGCATGAGGTGCAGTGAGTAAGAGGGGAAGACAGTAAAGGAAATGAAGGAACATGCGACTGTAAAGTGCAAGGAGACAGTGGAGATCATGCAAATGGGCAACAGAAACAATGGGAAGACCAGAGTGAGCCGTTGGCTTACCCGGAGGTGTGTAGAGGGCAAAGCCAAGTGTACTAGAGCATAGAAAATATAGAAGGCAAAGGACTCAGGAAAACAGGAAGTTGAGCCGAAGAGCCAGAAATGTAAATATACAAGGATAAGTAGAGAGGCCCAGAGGCATTACGAGAATGACATACCATAAAAAGCCAAATCTGACCCAAAGTTGTTATACAGCCACATCAGGAGGAAAACATTAATCAAGGACCAGATAATCAGGCTGAGGTAGGAAGGAGGGAAGCTCAAAGGGAGCAACTAAAAAGTATGTGAGGTACTCAGTTCAAGATTCAGGGAGGTATTCACAGCGGAGACAGAGAAGCTTCCAGCATACAGAGGGCATAGGGTGCATCAGCAAGTACTGGAGACACTACACACAACAGAGGAGGAGGTGAAGAAACTGCTGTGTGGACTAGATACCTTGAAGGCGGTGAACCCAGATAACATCTCTCCGTGGGTCCTGGGTGAGGGAGCAGATGCACTATGTATGCCACTTACAATAATCTTCAATAAATCTATAGAAACAGGGCAACTGTCTGAGGTATGAAAGACAACAAACATTGTCCCAATTTTAAAGAAAGTAGACAAGCAAGCAGCGCTACACTACCGACCTTTTTTTGAAGATATCTATAGTATGTAAAGTTATGGAGAAGATTATAAGGAGAAGAGTGGTGGAGGACCTTGAAAGGAATGAGTTCATACATGACAGCCAGCATAGCTTCAGGGAAGGGAAATCCTGCATTACAAACCTGCTGGAGTTATACGATAATGTAACAAATGTTAGATAGGAGAGAGAGAGGGGAATGGGTAGACTGCATCTTCTTGGACATGACAGAAAGACTGGATTCAGAGGTGTCCCGGATTGCAGACGATGTGAACCTAATGAGAAGAATACAACTGGACGAGGATCAGGTAAGCCTACATGGAAACCTGGACAAATTGCAAGCCTGGTCCGACAAATGGCTCCTGGAGTTTAACCCCAGCAAGTGCAATCATGAAGTTTGGGGAAGGATAAAGAAGACAGCAGACGGAGTACAGGCTAGGAGGTCAAAGGCTAAAAAACTCACACAGGGAAAAGGATCTTGGGGTAAGCATCATACCGGACACATCTGAGGCGCACATCAACCAGAATATAGACGCCTGGCAAACCTAAGAATAGAGTTTCTGCAGCTAAGTAAGAAGTCATTCAAGACACTGTAACAATGTGTACGTCAGGCCCATATTGAAGTATGTAGCACCAGTATGGTAGCCACAGACCTGATCAAACACGTCAAGAAATTAGAGAAAGTGCAAAGGTTTGCATCAAGACTAGTCCCGGAGCTAAGAGTATGCCCTACGAGGAGAGGTTAAGGGAAATTGACCTGACGACACAGGAGGACAGGAGGGATAGAGGGGACATGAAAACGACATATAAAATACTGAGAGGAATTGACAAGGTGCATAGGGACAGAATGTTTCAGAGATGGGACACAGCAACAAAGGGTCATAGTTGGAAGCTGAAGACTCAGATGAGTCACATAGATGTTAGGAAGTATTTCTTCAGTCAGAGAGTTGTTAGGAAGTGGAACAACCTGGAGAGTGATGCAGAGGAGGTAGGATCTATATATAGCTTTAAGAAGAGGTACGATAAAGCTCATGGAGCAGGAAGAGTGACCTAGTAGCGACCAGCGATGAGGCAGGGCCAGGAGCTATAAATGGATCCCTGGAACCACAAATAGGTTAGTACAACTAGATGAGTACACACACACACACTTGGATACACATAAACGCACGTACACATATGTTATGCACGTACACGGACACAACACTCATGCATGCACATGGCGCCACACACCAAGTCTAATAACTGCCGGTGGTCCTTTACTTTCTTCGGTTGACGTTTAACATTAAGCAGAGTTACGGAAAGTTGGGGTATACAACGAGGTTCAAGCGCCAGTAGCAAGCCCACTGAAGTGCCGTTCAGGAATTGAAATGCCTAACATTTCTTTCACTAACATCCAAACTGGGAGATGTTTTAAGAAAATGCAGGTAAAAATGCTGCCTCTATGAAAGTAATTAAGAAATTCAAGTCACTTCAGTTGCATTACTAGTTGGTAATATTTCTTGTAATATGCTATTATCACCTTATTGCTACATGTGGGAATATTTTAGAATCACAGAGTAAATTATGTTTCACTTCCAGATCTTTGTTCTGTAGGGGAGAACAATATATTTCTGTTTTGACAGCTGACTAATCAAAATTCAGTGAGTGACGCCTAAAAATGTGTGGATGGTGATGGTTGTCTCTAGGATGGTATTAAGGATAGTTCGTGGATTGTATTAGGGATAGTACCAAGCAAGGGAGATGGTGGTGGTGGACATCCATAATATAAGCAGTGGAGTGGTGGTGGACGGCTCATGGAAAGTATAGAAGAGGGTTTGTTGATGGTATGAAAGATAGAAGACATCAAAGATATCAACAGGAGGATGGCAGATGTCTCAAGGATGGAATACAGCAGTGGGATGTTCGTGGACATCAAAAGGATAGCATCAGCAAGGTGAATAATGGAGTATGTCTCAAGGATAATATCGGCAGTGGGATAGTGGTGGATTTCTCAAGAAGGGATGACGGTGGTAGAAGTGTCAAGGATAGTATCAAGTAGTGGATGGTTGTGGATATCAAGAATAGCATCAAGCAATGAGATGATGAAGAATGAAAGAAACTACGATCAACGGTGACAAACAAATCAGTGAGTGAGATACTTAAGACGGGACACAAGACCTGGTTTTTAAAGATACCTGATAATCTTGAGGTGACAGAGAGTCACGTGATGCCTGGAACAACAAGTCGATCAGCAGGTATAAAATTACGTAGTGCAGACCAAGCCGCCTTTATTTTTAACGACGTTTCGTCAAGATTAATGTCGCACAATACTGAGTGAAACGTCGTCTGGAATGAAGTATTAGGTGGAAAAAGCTGAGTAGAGCAGCTGGGAATACAGAGAGTGGGGAAGGATAATTAACATTAAAATACCTTCTACACCTCTGGCAAATGTACTTCACACGTGCAAATTAGATCGTAAAAACTTGGCTTCTCGAGAGTTAAAGTTAAATGTGCGTATAATTGACAGAGGTCTTGGCCCGCTGTCTGACTTACGAGGGTAAACGAAACCTTCATCCTTTAACACGACATAATCTATTCCTTGACTTTAGCAGCAACAAGGGTTCACAAGTCAGGGGTTTGAGGTTCGGCAAGTTTGAGGGGCTTTTTGTTTTATCTTGTTTTGGTGTCAGGTGACTGTTTTCGCAATTATATCAGTAGCCAAATCTATTTCTGATCGTGCTTGGTCAAGTATATGGTCACATGTGTTCAGCCTTGGTGTATTCTCGCATGTTGGGCTTTGATTAAATATTCTCTGCTCTGATTTAGCGGAATTAACAATTCGTAGGTTGGGTGGTTTATTGGGTTTAAAGACTATCAACTACACTAGGGTCATTAAGGCCTCATGTAACCTATTCTTTAACAGTGAAGAATAGATTTATCCCTAAAGGAATGGCAGAACGCTCACACTGATACAGACGCCTTCTGTTTTATATAACTCTGAACACTTGGTTGGTTGATTAGACGGTTTTAGAGCCTATCGACTACACGAGAGTCAATAGGGTTGCATGTAACCTGTCCATCGCCAGGCAAGAATGCTGTAATCCCTAGACGAGGGATTAAAATGAACTCAGTGTATGTACACTGAGAAATATATATGCAACTTTCGATGTATATAACCTTCCTCATCTCAGTGTATATACATTTAGAGACATACAACTTTCGGTGTATATAATCTTCCTCTTCTCAGTGTATATACAATTAGAAACATACAACTTTCGGTGTATGTAATCTTGCTCATCTCAGTGTATATATACTGAGACACAACACTCGGTGTACGTAACCTTCCTCATCATACACTTTATTCACCTCACCAGTCATACATTCCGTGACTGCGGACATGCAAACAGTAAGATTCTCACTATTAATAATATGTTAACATCTTGACCTGATCTTTTTTTGATAATAAAAATTGAAGGGTATTTATAGACAATACATATATTTGACCTTTCCTATACATTTATGAATCCAAAAATAAGCGAATTCTCTCCATTGCACTTTCAATTATTCAATGAACAGAAGATTTCACGCTATTCTCTAATTTATATTTAAGGTATTTAAACTCCAAAAATTGACAGTCTTCCAAAATCCACTAGATACTATTTAACGACACCTACAAATGTTTGAGTTTCGAATCCCTGGATTAATTCAGTTTAACTCAGTTTAACTGATAGGCTCTCAGACGCTTGTGTTGATTAAAATTTTATACATATTAGTACTGATGTATCTCCTCTTTTCATACATGTGCCTGTGAAGGTTATAGTGTTTTTTAAGGTGATGTTTCAAGCATTGTGTCTTATCTGATGTCATTAAGGGTTGGGTGGACACGAATGGACTGAACAGTGCAAAAGTGTCCTGTGGCTCGGTTAGCAACGCACACAAAATCACATACTGAGTGTCTGTGATTCGATTCTTGGCATGGGTAGCATTGTTTCCTTACACCTGCTGCTCCTATTCACCTAACAGTAGCAGTAAGTAGGTACCTGGGTGTTAGTCCTCTGTTATAGGTCGCATACTGCTTATTGGTAGTATATCTTATATTGGACTGGCCTTTGAAATGAGTTGAGGTAGGATAAAAGCTCTTACCCTGTAAAATTGATTTGTGTAAAGAAACGTGCAAGGTGAACAGGTGTAAAGTGACATAAGTGTAAGTTGAGGCGATAAATGCAAGATAGAAAGACATTAGGTAATAGGTGTGAAGGTAGGGCACGTGTAGTTCAAGAGGTGCCAGGGATAGGAAAGGTGCAAGGTTACACAGTTGTAGGGAAGATATATGCAGGATGGCAAAGGTGTAAGGAGGACTTTTACAAGATGACACAGTTGTATGGAGGTCAGGTGCAAGGCAACACAGGAGTACGGAGAGGTGCAGGTAAGACAAGTGTAGAGAGGACAGGTGCAAGACAACACAGGCATAGGAAGGACAGGTGCAGACCGACACAGGCGTAGGGTTGACACGGTATATCAGGGCAGGGCTAGAGAAGTTTCCAGATATATCCTTCATCTTATTCTGACAATGTACACAGTAATCCTTGCCACACGCCCGATGGGAAATTTTAAGATCACATTTTATTAGGTCGTTTGGCGAAGCAAAGACCCTGGGGAACACTAAAGTCTCCCCCCTCCCCCGTAAGATTGGTTCCTCTCGTGGGGTGTGGTAGAGGCTGGTAATGTGGAAGAGTATGTTCGCTGTCGTGGTGGATGTCTGGTAGTGACTATTCTCATAAGCGATTTCAGCAAATACTCTCGGTTAGGATAGGAAAAAAAGTCAATCTCACATCTATCTTTTAAAAGAGTAAAATATTGTTTGTAATTAAGAGGACGGCCTGGATAGTTGTTGGAGGCGTGTCTGGGAGATGTGTTGTTGCATAAACACGCTACTTGGTGTAGTTTGTGTCCAGAAATGTGAGCATGTGAACTGCCTCCTTCACGTTGTTTCAGGGTGTCGTCATTTTTATATCTCTCACACACACACACATAACCTTCAACAAGGAAAACGATTCAGCACAAGTTTTAACTGGGGCAAGGTTTCATTCTGTGTAGAGTTTGACATGTCTTGATAAAGTGCTTCAGAGAGTCAAACGTTGTCCCAACAGCAACTTGCTGCACAATGTATATCCCTTGTTTCTGACGATGCCTTTTTGCAACAACTCGAAACAACTCCCAAATATTCACCTTACTCACACGAAGATTAATATTCTAACTGGGCACTTTACCTATTTAATAAGTGATTATTAAATACGTATTTAATAAATGATTATTTTCCCCATCTTTCTGAGCCTCCTGTACAAAATTTCACTAAACAAATTTTGTAAGTCGTCCCCATACTCTGGGTAGTTAATCTCAAACCAGAGTAATGGGACATAGAAAATAAACATAATGCCTATAAAGTTTAGGCTCATTTGGATCATGTGTAGAGTGGCCACTGTCGGTTTGAAATCTCCAGTTTTCAAGACTGAAAATTTTCTCAAATATTATTCTTCAGTCATCGACCAGGTCTTCGCAGAGCGGTCAACTCACCCAAACATATGTAAAGTAAAAGAACACAAGTGCAACTAGTGTGACATTTTATTGTGGCAACGTTTCGCTCTCCAGGAGCTTTATCAAGCCGTTACAAACAGTTACTGTTTGTAACGGCTTGATAAAGCTCCTGGAGAGCGAAACGTTGCCGTTACTGTTTGTAACGGCTTGATAAAGCTCCTGGAGAGCGAAACGTTGTCACAATAAAACGTCACATTAGTTGCACTTGTGTCCTTTTACTTTACATATTGTCGGTAATTCCACCAACATTATTATCACCCAACATAATAAAAACAGCAATTGTACCTTCCCAGGTACGTCCACTGGGAAAGTCTTTTATTTTTTTCAGTTTGTCAGGGCTTGTATTCGACCTCACAAATATCGCTGTCAATTTCAGAATCTAACCAAAAAAAAAAAAAAAAAAAACAAGATTTTTGAGAATTATTTTGCTCTCTCTTTAGGTGACGAGAGACGACGGATTTATGGATGAAGACGCACCAAAAAATGAACTAGAGATACAAAATTCAGTTAGTGTGGTCGAGTGCAAGCGGATTCAGCACAAGGCACTGATATTTACCCTGGGATGCGCCTTAACTGCTTCTGACGCTGTGCTTGCTGGACTGCGCCTTCCAACACGCAGTTTATACGCTGTTTTCTGTATCATAAACAAGGAGAGTTTGACGCTAAGTAGACGCAAATGTGATAGTGCAGATATAGTCTGTCCAGAGATGATGATATTCTATGTAAAGATAAATTCTCGAATGCTCTCCGATAGGAAAGAGATTCCTCCAAACCGAAAACTTATAAAGACTAGAAACAGTGGAGGAAATGAATACAGACCTAAAGAATTTCTCCAAATTTAACCAGCAAATGCAGAAAGTGTGAAAAAAAATCCTAAGATTGAGCATTTTAGTAGTCATTGAAGATTTATCGTGTTGCTACATTTGGCAGCCAAACTCATGTGTTATTATCTAAATCTAACAGAGGAAGGTTGAAGAGGAAGCTGAGACCTCTAGAAGAGAATGATTCAGCCAGGACAAGAAAGTAACTTCAGCTCTCTGTTCATTAAGATTGAAGACATTACTGAACAAGAGAACGAATCGAAATCCAAAGAAGATAATCCCTGTTATGAACCAAAACTTAATCAACACCCAAGTAGTTATAAAAGTCATAAACACCTGAAGTACACGCTAACAGAAGCGTTCGTATGTAATCAATTCATTTTCTACAGGAATGTGATTTACACCGACTCAACAAGCTGCCTTCACTGCAGCCATCATTGACGAATCCTGAAGTGAGGCTAGTAAATGTCCACCCATTATGTTACAGCAGATACAAGTCGTAGAATAGTGGACGGTAAGAGACTGAATTCTTGCCATTAGTATTAGCCACTTCCAAAACCACTTTCTTTCAATTTAGATTAAAAATGTAATGTGAGCATGGCAGAATACGATTCAAAGTGAGAATTATCCTTGAGTCCTGGTGGACACGAAGGAGGATAAAAAGGTTCTGGGTATTCCGTCCTACCCACCGGTAAAGTCTCTACTAGGACAGGAGGATCATCACTCAGAAAAGCTACCGTGTGTTGATTCCATTGTCAAGATGGTCTTTGATAAGACTACCAGTAACGCTGGATATATAACGGCAGTTTGTGTTTCATCAATCCCTCAACGACGCGTTACAGCGTCCATCGCAGCAGGAACGACGCGTCACAGCGTCCACTGCAGCAAGAACGACGCATCACAGCGTCCACTGTAACACCAGAGCAGCAGATCATTATATAACTTTATGCAGGACATCCCGGGAGGGGCGAGTGCCATCAGGCGGTGCCAGAGCGGCCCTCCCACCGCTAATAAAAGGCTCCGTTACTCCTCTCCAGGTGTCCGTAAAGAAAGCCGACGACCTTTGATTCCGTCTTTGTGTCGTGTCTACGAGAGGTTGTTGTCTCCTCTCTCGCCCTAACCTACATCGGGAATCAGCAGATGATCATGTTCACAACTAACACACTCTTGAGAGAAAGGGGAAGGTGAGGGACATTTAACGTCGTTTCGGTCGTTTGACCATTGTTGTGGCCCGAGACGGACCGAATCGTCGTGTAAAATGCCCTCTGAAAATGGGTGTGTTAGTTGAATTGTCCCTGTCTCGGTATTGTGATTTAATGTCGTCGGATAAACGTGCTATCTCTTTCCCTCTTTGTCTCTTAAATCGCTACCTTTTATCTCCTCTCTCTCTCTCTCTCTCTCTCTCTCTCTCTCTCTCTCTCTCTCTCTCTCTCTCTCTCTTTCTCTTTCTCTCTCTCTGTTTTCTCTGCATTTTACCTCTCTATTTCTCGCCTTTCTATCTCTTACTTCTCCTTTCCTTGCCTTTATTACCTCTGTCTCGCTGCTTTCTATCTTTACCTCTGTTTAATTACCTCTTTATAAACCATACCCCCGGCCGGGATTGAACCCGCGGTCATAGAGTCTCAAAACTCCAGCCCGTCGCGTTAGCCACTAGACCAGCTAGCCACAATAAGATTCATCCAACTAGGTATATTTCTACACCATAGGAAAGTTAGCACAGGCACCTCTGTGACCACAAATGCAAGTTTTTACAGACGAATCTCCAGCTAGCGTGGCCGTGACAAACTCTAGCTCAAGTCCCTTCACTGCCGTCACCATGACTTAAGAAATCGTGACGGCAGTGAAGGGACTTGAGCTAGAGTTCGTCACGGCCACGCTAGCTGGAGATTCGTCTGTAAAAACTTGCATTTGTGGTCACAGAGGTGCCTGTGCTAACTTTCCTATGGTGTAGAAATATACCTAGTTGGATGAATCTTATTGTGGCTAGCTGGTCTAGTGGCTAACGCGACGGGCTGGAGTTTTGAGACTCTATGACCGCGGGTTCAATCCCGGCCGGGGGTATGGTTTATTTGCAATCGTGTCATTACGATTTCTTAAGTCATAGTTACCTCTTTATATTTTTCTTCTCATTCTCTAACTTCTGTTTTTCATATTTTTCATATAATCTTTTACCTTTCTATCTAAAAATAACAAACAGTAACGAACAGTGAATGGATAAACGGAATAGAAGAATTTTGTAGTAAGGATAAGACTTGTTGAGTTGGTATGGATAGCAGCTGGGACAGACAGGTGGTGTGATAGCTGGAGGAGGGATGGGTTCCTGGGAAGGGTGTATGAGTTGTTGGCTAGGATAGGCAAGTGTCGTAGCTTGGATAGTATTGACATAGAGACTGATGTAGACAGATGGTGAGACAGCTGGTGGGGATGAATAAAGTTGATGAAGGTGGGAGCTGACGAGGATAGCTAACGACGCTAGGAAAGGGAGAAGACAACTTGTGAAGGTGAGAGTAAGACACATGTGCAACATCTGGGTATCTTTATTGTAGACGTTTCGCCATCCAGTGGCTTTATCAATACAAATTCTAGGACATAACTTGAAGACAGTAGAACTATGTACAGAAGATGAGGTAATCAGGTTGAGGGACTGATTACCTCATCTTCTGTACATAGTTCTACTGTCTTCAAGTTATGTCCTAGAATTTGTATTGATAAAGCTACTGGATGGCGAAACGTCTACAATAAAGATACCCAGATGTTGCACATGTGTCTTACTCTCATCTTGTCGGTATTATATACCATTCGTACACAACTTGTGAAGAGGGACTGAAGGAGGCAACTGGGTGGAGGACTGAAGAAGGCAGCTGGTAGAGTCTCAAGAAGGCAGTTGGTGGGGGAACAAAGAAGACAGCTGGGTGGGAGGAGTGAAGAAGACAACTGGTGGGGTCGATGAAGAAGACAGCTGGGTGGGAGTAGTAAAGAAGGCAGCTGGTGGGAGGACTGAAGAAGGCAGCTGGTGGCCCCCCGTGACAGATGGCCAGGCAGCCAGGCGTCTCCCTTAATTAGTCAGGTATTTATTGCTGCTGGGGCCAGGATGGATGGCGCCGGATTTTTAAGCTCAAGAAGGCTGTCCGAGGCGGAAGAAACACAAGAACGCTCCTCTTGCTAAGTACTTAACCCTAACTACACTAAAAATTATCATCCGCTACAGATAACTCTAGGATAATCTGCCTATGTACCGCCAAAAATTTAGTGATAATTTGCTCCTCTACCCTCCAGCCATTATGGCTGAATAAAATAGGAAAAGGTTATAGAGAAATTAAACACGAAGATTGATTTTCATTTAGTCTCATTAGAACATGTTAAACCTTAGGTCAACATGAAATATTTTTCTAATGAAGGGGAAAATTGGTAGTTTGGAGTGACATCTGAACTGTCATATCTGGGTACCTCTGCGAGGATAATGATTACCTGGAGTATATCTGGAGAGAGTTTCGGGTGTCAACACCCCCCACGGCCCGATCATGGTGGTGAAAGAGTTTCCTTTTTGGGTCACCCTGGCTCGGTGGGAGACGGCCGGCGTGTTGAAAATAAAATAAAATACATACATACATATATTAATATATATCAATATATATATATATATATATATATATATATATATATATATATATATATATATATATATATATATATATATATATATATATATATATATATATATATATATATATATATATTATTTCTGTTAATGTAAAAATTAATAATTTTGTACCATAAGAAACTTAGAAAACTTAACCTTATTATAACAAGCGCAATTTAATTTAGCTTAATCCAGTTAAATATATTTTAGGCAAGTTTACAATAATTTGATAATAAACAATCACAATGAAATATATTTTTTTCCGTTAGGTTCAGAACGATTTTTGCGAAATTATTGCATGCACAAATTTTCGCTTGCATTATTCAGCAAGAAGATATATATATATATATATATATATATATATATATATATATATATATATATATATATATATATATATATATATATATATATATATATATATATATATATATATAGTGTGTGTGTGTGTGTGCAAAATTAGTTGTGTGAGGTGGCTGAGTGGAACGTCATACGTCTGGTGTGCCGGACCAGGGTTCGCATCCCGGCTGGGGCTTTGTGAAGGTCTTCTGAAATTAATGAGTATCTCTTTAAAATTTATGAAGGGTTCTTGAACTATATGAGGCTTTCCTGAAATTCATGAAGGTCTCCTGAAAATCATTGGGGATTCCTAAAATTTATGATGGTCTCTTAAAAGTTCATGAGGGCCTTCTGAAATTTATGAAAACCTTTGTTGATATTTATGAGGGTCTTCTGAAATTCGCGAGGTTCCTTTGATTTTTTATACTGTACATGTGTTTGTTTCTGCGGGAAAGTGCACATCCCTTTTTTTCTTATTCATCTTAATTGTCGTATTCTGTCTATCCGATTTTCCACTCATCTGCCTGTTATGCTATGTCCACTACTACTGCTACTGCTTCTACTCTCTCTCTCTCTCTCTCTCTCTCTCTCTCTCTCTCTCTCTCTCTCTCTCTCTCTCTCTCTCTCTCTCTCTCTCTCTCTCTCTCTCTCTCTCTTTCTCTCTCTCTTTCTCTCTCTCTCTTTCTCTCTCTCTCTCTCTCTCTCTCTCTCTCTCTCGTCTCTCTCTCTCTCTCTCTCTCTCTCTCTCTCTCTCGTCTCTCTCTCTCTCTCTCTCTCTCTCTCTCTCTCTTTCTCTCTCTCTTTCTCTCTCTCTCTCTCTGTTTCTTTCTCTTTCATTTCCATTTATAAACGAGAATATTTTTTCTAAATATAAAGCTGCTTTTTCTCAGGGCGAAAAGATCGGACACTGCGGGTGTGTTTTTGTCCCAGGAGACAATCACAAGGAAACAAAGAATGTAAGTGAAGCCAGAAGACACCCGGAGATGTATAGAGATCATGACGAGTGATGGAGGGAGACACCTAGGAGATATATGGAGATCAACTGCGACACCTCGGTAGGTGGGTGGAATGGTCGGGTTAAATCAATCTTCACAGCTACGATAGATATAAGGATACTTGATTGGATGGATTGATGAGTGGTCAGGCACTGCGAGCGTTCACTCTGTACCTGAGACAAATGGACGAGTTCACTTGCCTTGCCTGTGACTTCTCCAGATGGTCTGTGGATGCGACTAACATAATTACACCGCTGCATAGAGTAATATATATATATATATATATATATATATATATATATATATATATATATATATATATATATATATATATATATATATATACAAAATACAATATATAGGGAAGTACCACCTCTATGGCTGGAATGGGGACCCTCATCCTCAGAGAAGACAATAAACGTACCTCAGGGAAAACTCAAGGTTCTCCCCGGAGCTGTTTGAATATTTTCTTCTCCTACCACCCCCTATATTTGATATTCTATGTGAACATTTATTAATAAACAGAATACATAAAACATAAATATGAATACAATGGCACAATGTATCAAAGATTATGAATTTCCTCCAGCTCCTCCGAGGCCGGACGCGAGCCAAGTATGGCTACGCTGAGGCGCTGGAACATGAAAGTGGCTGTCGATGAGTCTGGAACCCAATTCTTTAAGGAAATGTGTGGCATTTTTTCCCCATGATCCCAAGGTCTCTGATCCCACTGTGACAAATTGATACTGTTGGCTTATGTCCCTGTACTTGCTGATCTTGTACTCCTCCCTGTGGTCAGCAGCTCCTCCTTGTCGCCCCACACTGTGATGGATATAGGTGTCAGCCAGTGTGGACACACAGGTATAGTCTCATGCTAAGAGCTTGCCATTCTTCCAAGGATAGATGGTGATCCCGTCGTGGCGGTTTGCTGGGTTGTGGGTATTGTTGGCTGCCAGTGATTGGGGCTCCCTCTCGGCTGGGCATCCAGCTGTAGCAAGGGTTCTCTTAATGATGTCGTTGACCTCACTGTGTCTTGTATGCCAGCCCTTGGTTTTGGAACAGTTAAGACCATGTAGACCGTATTGGTCTGCTTGCACTTTGCCGCAAATACACGTATATTCTGTGTGAATTGGGACAACAAGGCGCAGAGCCACTGCAATACGGAGGGTCTTAGGGTCGAGTCGCGTTCCCATTGCCGATATGGGAACTGTTTGGAGGAAGTCCCCGGAGTGATGTGCGCTCACAGCCTGGAGATGGGCAGTCTCCCTATCTGATGTTGCAGCCCTGAGCATGTTGGCAAGCACCTTTTCAGCGATCGGGCCATCCCAGCTTGACTGTGAGCCAGTGCTGCACTAGGGTTTGGTGCTGGAGCAGCAAGAGTCTCCCATTCAGTGATGGCACTGGCATAGCTAGGGTCTTCTATTCCTGCTGAGTCACTGAGGGTATCAGGAAGAATTTGTCTTATCAACTCGTTTGATGCTATGGAAAAGGATAGGAAAGCTGGTAGAGCAATCTGGGAGGATCTGCGTACTCCCAGCCCTGCGAACCTGACCGGAAGTGAGGCTTGCAACCACTGTCCATCTTCAAGGGAAAGATTCAATACACTCTCTAGCATGGCATGGTCTTAAGGAGAGAGTCATATTCCTTGAGTTTTGGACTGCTGAAGGCTTGGGAGCATCTCAGAAAGTAGGTAAGTTTTGGGATTGACAGGCACCTGGTGAGTAGGTAGAAGGCATCGTGTGTGTCAATGTCTTTCATCCTGCTTTCCATCATCCGGAGGTCTGAGACTTTTTTCTAGGATCAGATCGATGGCATTGGACCCATGAGGAGCACCAAGGAGAGTGCTATTGGCTGGATCAATGGCTCGTGCTCCTGGTAAAACGGCGCTAATATTCTGGATCATCTGTTGATTGGTAGAAACTATTTCACATTTGGTGGGGTTTAAAGAAAGGCCCAGGCTTTCTCCCATGTCTTTAATTTTACTGATGTCCTCTAGGAGAGATTCTGTTGTGCCAACTAGGGTACCATCATCCAGGAACCAGATATTGAGCTCGCTGGAGAGTGCTTCTGTGACTTCCTTGATGACCAAACAGAATAGAAAGGGGGCGAGAGGGTCACCCTGTTGCACGCCCTCACATGAGTCAATTTCATGGTCCCCAAACAATAGTTTGGAAGTCACACTATAACACGATTCTATGAAGGGATAAAGGGAAGGGAAGTTTATATAAACGGCTTGGAGAGCAGCATCCCTTCTGACTGAGTCCAATTTGACCAAGGCTTTTTCATCGGACATGTTTTTGATATATACTTGTGCTGCGTGGGCAGCTGCTTCACAGCCCTGTTGAACGCCGAAACCGAGCAGCAGCCTCTTGACTCACCCTTCTTACTGCAGCCTTGGCGACTAGGCGCCGAAGGGTGTTACCCACTGCAATGGGCCTGATTCCGCCATCCTTTTTCCGGAGGGCACACAATGAGGCACCAAAGAAAAGGGGTCTGATGGCCTCTGGGACACTGCCAGCCAGGCACAGGTTGGAAAATTTGGTGAGTTCAGACAGCAGCCTCTCTGAAACCTCACCAGGTGCTGGGCTGAGTATTTGTTTTAAGTGTTGAGGCCTTAAACCGGTGAAACCTCCTGCTGAGCCCTGTGGAAATGACATAGCAGCTTTATACACATCAGCATCCTGTAAGGTTAGATGTTCTTTCCCTGCTGCAATGTCAGGGAGGTCTATGTTGGTACTGGGAGCCCTGGGTGGATGTTTGTTCTCCAGAGCTTGCGCCGTGCTGACGGCCTTGGGAGCGATGGTATCCTCACTGGTTTTATATATATATATATATATATATTTTATTTTTTTTTTTTATTATCACACCGGCCGATTCCCACCAAGGCAGGGTGGCCCGAAAAAGAAAAACTTTCACCATCATTCACTCCATCACTGTCTTGCCAGAAGGGTGCTTTACACTACAGTTTTTAAACTGCAACATTAACACCCCTCCTTCAGAGTGCAGGCACTGTACTTCCCATCTCCAGGACTCAAGTCCGGCCTGCCGGTTTCCCTGAATCCCTTCATAAATGTTACTTTGCTCACACTCCAACAGCACGTCAAGTATTAAAAACCATTTGTCTCCATTCACTCCTATCAAACACGCTCACGCATGCCTGCTGGAAGTCCAAGCCCCTCGCACACAAAACCTCCTTTACCCCCTCCCTCCAACCCTTCCTAGGCCGACCCCTACCCCGCCTTCCTTCCACTACAGACTGATACACTCTTGAAGTCATTCTGTTTCGCTCCATTCTCTCTACATGTCCGAACCACCTCAACAACCCTTCCTCAGCCCTCTGGACAACAGTTTTGGTAATCCCGCACCTCCTCCTAACTTCCAAACTACGAATTCTCTGCATTATATTCACACCACACATTGCCCTCAGACATGACATCTCCACTGCCTCCAGCCTTCTCCTCGCTGCAACATTCATCACCCACGCTTCACACCCATATAAGAGCGTTGGTAAAACTATACTCTCATACATTCCCCTCTTTGCCTCCAAGGACAAAGTTCTTTGTCTCCACAGACTCCTAAGTGCACCACTCACTCTTTTTCCCTCATCAATTCTATGATTCACCTCATCTTTCATAGACCCATCCGCTGACACGTCCACTCCCAAATATCTGAATACGTTCACCTCCTCCATACTCTCTCCCTATATATATTTATATATATATATATATATATATATATATATATATATATATATATATATATATATATATATATATACATATATATATATACATATATATATATATATATATATATATATATATATATATATATATATATATATATATATATATATATATATATATATATATTATATATATTATATATATATGATTATGTGTGAGAGAGGTGAAAGCGTTGAATGATCATTAAAGTATTTTCTTTTTGGGGATTTTCTTTCTTTTTGCGTCACCCTGCCTCGGTGGGAGACGGCCGACTTGTTGAAATATATATTTTTTTTTTTATTATCACACCGGCCGATTCCCACCAAGGCAGGGTGGCCCGAAAAAGAAAAACTTTCACCATCATTCACTCCATCACTGTCTTGCCAGAAGGGTGCTTTACACTACAGTTTTTAAACTGCAACATTAACACCCTTCCTTCAGAGTGCAGGCACTGTACTTCCCATCTCCAGGACTCAAGTCCGGCCTGCCGGTTTCCCTGAATCCCTTCATAAATGTTACTTTGCTCACACTCCAACAGCACGTCAAGTATTAAAAACCATTTGTCTCCATTCACTCCTATCAAACACGCTCACGCATGCCTGCTGGAAGTCCAAGCCCCTCGCACACAAAACCTCCTTTACCCCCTCCCTCCAACCCTTCCTAGGCCGACCCCTACCCCGCCTTCCTTCCACTACAGACTGATACACTCTTGAAGTCATTCTGTTTCGCTCCATTCTCTCTACATGTCCGAACCACCTCAACAACCCTTCCTCAGCCCTCTGGACAACAGTTTTGGTAATCCCGCACCTCCTCCTAACTTCCAAACTACGAATTCTCTGCATTATATTCACACCACACATTGCCCTCAGACATGACATCTCCACTGCCTCCAGCCTTCTCCTCGCTGCAACATTCATCACCCACGCTTCACACCCATATAAGAGCGTTGGTAAAACTATACTCTCATACATTCCTCTCTTTGCCTCCAAGGACAAAGTTCTTTGTTTCCACAGACTCCTAAGTGCACCACTCACTCTTTTTCCCTCATCAATTCTATGATTCACCTCATCTTTCATAGACCCATCCGCTGACACGTCCACTCCCAAATATCTGAATACGTTCACCTCCTCCATACTCTCTCCCTCCAATCTGATATTCAATCTTTCATCACCTAATCTTTTTGTTATCCTCATAACCTTACTCTTTCCTGTATTCACCTTTAATTTTCTTCTTTTGCACACCCTACCAAATTCATCCACCAATCTCTGCAACTTCTCTTCAGAATCTCCCAAGAGCACAGTGTCATCAGCAAAGAGCAGCTGTGACAACTCCCACTTTGTGTGTGATTCTTTATCTTTTAACTCCACGCCTCTTGCCAAAACCCTCGCATTTACTTCTCTTACAACCCCATCTATAAATATATTAAACAACCACGGTGACATCACACATCCTTGTCTAAGGCCTACATACTCTAACTTGAGCCTCACTATCCTCGTAAAAACTCTTCACTGCTTTCAGTAACCTACCTCCTACACCATACACTTGCAACATCTGCCACATTGCCCCCCTATCCACCCTGTCATACGCCTTTTCCAAATCCATAAATGCCACAAAGACCTCTTATATATATATATATATATATATATATATATATATATATATATATATATATATATATATATATATATATATATATATATTTGAAACACATTTTTCTAATTAACGTCTAAGAAATGTGTGACTGTGACACTGGAATAAAAACGTGACTGCTTTCTATTTAATGTGCACTTCGTGAGTTTATTCACGCATCAAGACTTTTTATCGTCTTCATGTATTAATGCATCTATAAGCGTTATATAAAGGTATGTTATGGTAGAGTAAATTTTGATGATAGATAACATTCTAAATTTAACAAACCCTACCTAATCTAACTTAAGTAATCTATAGTGATATATATTCTTAAAATCGTATACGAGAAAACGACGTTTTCTGCAGTATTATGTAAATCATATCTGCAACATTTACAGTAATACGTACAAGCACTTGGGCAAATGGAGTGAAGCCAAATAAATAATTTACTGCAGATTCGTTGCCTCGAAGCTGCGGTCATTAGTCTTAGCAATACAGGTGTACGGTACACGGGAAGCTTCTGTATCTCCAGAGTTTTAGCTGATTTGATTTTAGGCCGTCAGAACACAGCCGTCAAATTCCATCAGTTACAATCTGTGGCACCCCACTTGTACTATACCTCACCTCTACAATACTATACACTTCCATATTTTCTCTGTCTCTGTATAGGACTGTTGAAGCTCTTGGTGGGCGAAACATTTCCTCAATAAAGTTACCTAATATTGTCCAAGCGTCTCTTTCATACATATTTCGTATTATATACTTTGTTTGAAGTTGAAGGCTTCGTGTTCTCAGCTGGGATGCTCACGTCCAACATTTGAAATACTTAAAAATTTTCCTGAGACTGTTGCCTATGCATATGCCGAAGCTTATTTTAATATTATATATACTGTATACATAATGCGCGTCTTACATCGTGCCTGATAAAGAAAAAGCGTTAAGGTTTTGAATAGCTTCATCAGCTTGTCCTGCTTAGTCAGGCTTTTCAATATTCGTTTATATTTTGAGAGGTAAGAAGCTTTGCATCTGTTGCGACCCTTAGTTGAATGCATTCATGCCTTTATGTATTACGTCTGCTTCTCGCTGTTTTATGAATGTCTACTTATGACTACTTTATGTGTAGCTGCAACCTGTTTTATGCATAAAGTCTTAGCATCTCTGCTTTGAGTTGTGTCTGCCCCTGTCTGCTTTACGTGTTGTATATGCTGTCTGTTTCTCCTCTCCATGTTCAGAGTTCGTTTCAGTAGAGAGACTCATACAACACACACTTGCCTCGAGGGTATTTACAGTTCAATAAAGCGAGTAATCCTTCAACATTTAAACAAACAGAATAAATGTTTGGGTACGTATATGCCTTTTTTTAAGTTAAGTTGCAAGAGAATTACACAAAGAGTCTAAGCTGACACGACCATTATAATAAAAACAGTGAGAGCTCAGTGACTCTACACAGAGAGCCTGGTCTTAATCCGGCACCTAGTACTGTCAGAAAGAATCCCTT
This sequence comes from Cherax quadricarinatus, assembly GCF_038502225.1. NCBI lineage: Eukaryota > Metazoa > Arthropoda > Malacostraca > Decapoda > Parastacidae > Cherax > Cherax quadricarinatus. Next base: position 23,160,794 of record NC_091305.1, on the reverse strand, counting down.
AGTTAATCTAGCATTGAGCATAAGTCAAAGAGAACCCTGTTTAATCCAGCACTGGGGAAAAAATAATAATCCAGTACTGAAAGTACTGCTTATTATTTTCACCGTAATTCAACACCTGCATAATATTTGCAGTTGCATGGGGCGTATCCAGTGCAGGATGGAAACTATATGGGTGAGGCATTGTTTTTGATGCAGTTACTCACTGCTCTGTACATGTTCCCCTCAACTGAAATAACTTGACGCCGTTGAGGGTGCTCTTGTTGCAAGGAATTAGAGCTGTTCTCCCATTCCTGGGATCGAATCTGATTGCAATCCCGCAGGAGCTGTATGACACCTATGGGATTATCGATCCCCTTAAATAAAAACAAATATAATAATAATGATATGACTATGAATGTATGTATTTACAAAGAATCAAAACACTGCGATGGACATTCTGTAATAATTACCACAAATGTATGATTAGAAATATATAATAATATATAATAATGTATATTAATAGTGATGATGATGATGGTGATGATGATACAAATTCAGGACACGTCATTATGCGCCCTGGACACGCTGTTATGACTTTAGACTCATTGGTATGGAACATGGACGTGCTTTTATGGATCCTGGAAATGTTGCTATGAACCCTGTATATTGTTGTAGTCAACGGAATCGTTGTTATGAACCCTGGACACGCTGTTGTGGATCCCAGGACACGCTGTTGTGGATCCCAGGACACGCTGTTGTGGATCCCAGGACACGCTGTTGTGGATCCTAGGACACGCTGTTGTGGATCCCAGGACACGCTGTTGTGGATCCCAGGACACGCTGTTGTGGATCCCAGGACACACTGTTGTGGATCCCAGGACACGCTGTTGTGGATCCCAGGACACACTGTTGTGGATCCCAGGACACGCTGTTGTGGATCCTAGGACACGCTGTTGTGGATCCCAGGACACGCTGTTGTGGATCCCAGGACACGCTGTTGTGGATCCCAGGACACGCTGTTGTGGATCCCAGGACACGCTGTTGTGGATCCCAGGACTCGCTGTTGTGGATCCCAGGACACGCTGTTGTGGATCCCAGGACACGCTGTTGTGGATCCCAGGACACGCTGTTGTGGATCCCAGGACACGCTGTTGTGGATCCCAGGACACGCTGTTGTGGATCCCAGGACACGCTGTTGTGGATCCCAGGACTCGCTGTTGTGGATCCCAGGACACGCTGTTGTGGATCCCAGGACACGCTGTTGTGGATCCCAGGACACACTGTTGTGGATCCCAGGACACGCTGTTGTGGATCCCAGGACACACTGTTGTGGATCCCAGGACACGCTGTTGTGGATCCTAGGACACGCTGTTGTGGATCCCAGGACACGCTGTTGTGGATCCCAGGACACGCTGTTGTGGATCCCAGGACACGCTGTTGTGGATCCCAGGACACGCTGTTGTGGATCCCAGGACTCGCTGTTGTGGATCCCAGGACACGCTGTTGTGGATCCCAGGACACGCTGTTGTGGATCCCAGGACACGCTGTTGTGGATCCTAGGACACGCTGTTGTGGATCCCAGGACTCGCTGTTGTGGATCCCAGGACACGCTGTTGTGGATCCCAGGACACGCTGTTGTGGATCCCAGGACACGCTGTTGTGGATCCCAGGACACGCTGTTGTGGATCCTAGGACACGCTGTTGTGGATCCCAGGACACGCTGTTGTGGATCCCAGGACTCGCTGTTGTGGATCCCAGGACACGCTGTTGTGGATCCCAGGACACGCTGTTGTGGATCCCAGGACACGCTGTTGTGGATCCTAGGACACGCTGTTGTGGATCCCAGGACTCGCTGTTGTGGATCCCAGGACACGCTGTTGTGGATCCCAGGACACGCTGTTGTGGATCCCAGGACACGCTGTTGTGGATCCCAGGACACGCTGTTGTGGATCCTAGGACACGCTGTTGTGGATCCCAGGACACGCTGTTGTTGATCCCAGGACACGCTGTTGTGGATCCTAGGACACGCTGTTGTGGATCCCAGGACACGCTGTTGTAGATCCTAGGACACGCTGTTGTGAATCCCAGGACACGCTGTTGTGGATCCCAGGACACGCTGTTGTGGATCCCAGGACACGCTGTTGTGGATCCCAGGACACGCTGTTGTGGATCCCAGGACACGCTGTTGTGGATCCTAGGACACGCTGTTGTGGATCCCAGGACACGCTGTTGTGGATCCCAGGACACGCTGTTGTGGATCCCAGGACACGCTGTTGTGGATCCCAGGACACGCTGTTGTGGATCCTAGGACACGCTGTTGTGGATCCCAGGACACGCTGTTGTGGATCCCAGGACACGCTGTTGTGGATCCTAGGACACGCTGTTGTGGATCCCAGGACACGCTGTTGTGGATCCTAGGACACGCTGTTGTGGATCCCAGGACACGCTGTTGTGGATCCCAGGACACGCTGTTATGGATCCCAGGACACGCTGTTGTGGATCCTAGGACACGCTGTTGTGGATCCCAGGACACGCTGTTGTGGATCCCAGGACACGCTGTTGTGGATCCCAGGACACGCTGTTGTGGATCCTAGGACACGCTGTTGTGGATCCCAGGACACGCTGTTGTGGATCCCAGGACACGCTGTTGTGGATCCCAGGACACGCTGTTGTGGATCCTAGGACACGCTGTTGTGGATCCCAGGACACGCTGTTGTGGATCCCAGGACACGCTGTTGTTGATCCCAGGACACGCTGTTGTGGATCCTAGGACACGCTGTTGTGGATCCCAGGACACGCTGTTGTGGATCCCAGGACACGCTGTTGTGGATCCCAGGACACGCTGTTGTGGATCCCAGGACACGCTGTTGTGGATCCTATTACACGCTGTTGTGGATCCCAGGACACGCTGTTGTGGATCCCAGGACACGCTGTTGTGGATCCTAGGACACGCTGTTGTGGATCCCAGGACACGCTGTTGTGGATCCCAGGACACGCTGTTGTGGATCCCAGGACACGCTGTTGTGGATCCTAGGACACGCTGTTGTGGATCCCAGGACACGCTGTTGTGGATCCCAGGACACGCTGTTGTGGATCCCAGGACACGCTGTTGTGGATCCCAGGACACGCTGTTGTGGATCCCAGGACACGCTGTTGTGGATCCTAGGACACGCTGTTGTGGATCCCAGGACACGCTGTTGTGAACCCCTGGACACGCTGTTGTGGATCCCAGGACACGCTGTTGTGAACCCCTGGACACGCTGTTGTTGACCCTGGACAGGTTGTTATGATCCCTGGACATAATGTTATGGACACAGGACATCCTGTTATAGACCCCTGGACACGTTGTTATGGACCATAGACACAATATTATGGACATTTGGACACGTTGTTATGGATCCCCTGGACACGTTGTTATGGACCCTTGGACACACTGTTGTGGGCCCTTGGACACGTTGTTATGGACCCCCCTGGACACGTTGTTATGGACCCTTGGACACACTGTTGTGGGCCCTTGGACACGTTGTTATGGACCCCCTGGACACGCTGTTATGAACCCTTGGACACGCTGTTATGGACCCCTTGACACGTTGTTATGGACCCCCTGGACACGTTGTTATGGACCCCCTGGACACGCTGTTATGGACCCCTTGACACGTTGTTATGGACCCCTTGACACGTTGTTATGGACCCCTGGACACGCTGTTATGAACCCTTGGACACGTTGTTATGGACCCCCTGGACACGTTGTTATGGACCCCCCTGGACACTTTGTTATTGACCCCCTGGACTCGCTGTTGTGCACCCCCTGGACAGATTGTTATGGACTCCTTGACACGTTGTTATGAACCCTTGGACACGTTGTTATGGACCCCTGGACACGTTGTTATGGACCCCCTGGACACGCTGTTATGAACCCCTTGACACGTTGTTATGGACCCCTGGACACGCTGTTATGAACCCTTGGACACGCTGTTATGGACCCCTGGACACGTTGTTATGGACCCCTGGACACGCTGTTATGGACCCCTGGACACGCTGTTATGGACCCATGGACAGATTGTTATGAACTTCTGGGCACGCTGTTATGGACTCCTGGACACGTTGTTATGGATCTCCTGAACAAGTTGTTATGGACCCCCTGAACACGTTGTTATGGACCCCCTGAACACGTTGTTATGGACTCCTGGACACGTTGTTATCGACTCCCTGGACACGTTGTTATGGACCCATGAACAAGTTGTTATGGACCCCTGAACACGTTGTTATGGACCCCTGGACACGTGGTTATTGACCCTGGACACGCTGTTATGGACATGCAACACACATTGCCTCAGGGAAGTGGACGCCACACAACAAATTACTGGCATATAAAAACCGGTGTTTGTCAGTCAGCCGATTGGCTTCGCTTTCATACGTTCGCTCACCGTGAGTTTTAGTTTTTGTTATTTTATATATATATATATATATATATATATATATATATATATATATATATATATATATATATATATATATATATATATATATATATATATATATATATATATATATATATTGTTCCCGGAGGTTAAATTGTTTATTTTTTTTTCAAAACGGGACGATCCGGCCATTTAAAATATCTATTACAGAAAAATCCGCGAGTACTCGCTTTCAGCCCAACTTTGTGTGGCTGTTGTCGTCGTGGTTTTATATGTATCTATTCTGTATTTACTTAGCTAATTACGCACTCAGCTAAAAGTGGATGTATGATGTTGCATTTCCATTATTTCTGACTAGTTTTATTATGTCTGCTGGGAAGGATGAGAAAGGCGGGGAGGGTGAAGGATATTTGTAGTTTATAGTTAAATAGATTTTTAAAAGTAATCATGAAAAGGTCGGGAAATGAGAGGTATAAGAATTCTTTTTGCGTTCCATCACTCTGTGTGGCTCAGTATAACGTTGGAGGGAGAGAGGACACTCTGCAGCTCTCGGAGACGTTGGGGAATGACTCTGCGGATCTCTGATACTTGGGGGGTGTACACTCTGAGGATCTCTGACACTTTGGGGGACACTCTGAAGCTTTCTGAGACATGAGGAGACACTCTGCAGTTCTCTGACACGTTAGGGGGACACTGTGCAGCTTCTGAGGCGTTAGAGGGACAGTGGAGCTCTCTGAGACACTAGAGGGACATTCTGCAACTCTCTGAGATATTGGGGGTGCACTCTGCAGCTCTATGAGATGTTAGAGGGATATTCTTCAGCTCTCTGAGACAATGGAGGACATTCTGCAGCTCTCTGAGATGTTGGGGGGATGGGGGCACTCTGTAGTTCTCTGAGACGTTCCAGGGTTCCTGTAGCGATGTGAAACGTTGCAGAAAGCTCTGAAGCGCTGTAAGGCTTTCCGAAAGGCACTGTAGCTCTGTGAAGTGCTATACAAAATTTTGAAGCTCTGTAAAATGTTCGGAGGAATCTTTGAAGTTCCTGGTTGACAGAGCTACTTTAGCTCTGTCAAACTTCCAGGAAGCGACTTTAGCTCTGTCAAACCTAGGAAGCTGCATTAGCTCTGTCATACCTTCCAGGAAGCTACTTTAGCTCTTTCAGATCTTCCAGGAAGTTTCTTTAGCTCTGTCAAACCTTCTAGGAAGCTACTCTAGCTCTGTCAGACCATCCAGGGAGCTACTTTAACTCTGTAGTGATGTGAAGCTTTCCGGGATGCCCTGTAGCTCTGGAAAACTTCCACAACACTGGGTAGCTCTAGAAAAAGGTAAAAAAAAACAAAAACAGTTCCACTCGGAAGCTCTGTGCAACGTATCAGGACACACAAGAGTAGAGTGGTGACGGGCACCATTGTCCTCTTTAACACTGTGATAGGTCAGGGTACTCTTCCTATACGCTCGTCACCATGCGTATATAGGAGCCGTGGAGCTGAGGAAAGGTTAGGTGTGCATGGCTGTGAGGTGTCTCAGAACATACTTGCCGGATGGAGATGCAGTGTTGACCGTGGCTGAGCTGGATCATCCACGCTGCTCTCACGGCAGCCGGATGTTCCCAAGACGAAGACGAAGAGAGAGAGAGAGAGAGAGAGAGAGAGAGAGAGAGAGAGAGAGAGAGAGAGAGAGAGAGAGAGAGAGAGAGAGAGAGAGAGAGAGAGAGAGAGAATGTAAACAATACACAATAGTCTATTTATGGAGTTTCATCGAGAAGATATTTCGTCCATCAGAGATTTTATCATTAAAGTTCTCAAAAAATGCCATAAATCGCATACTGTGTCTTATTTACATACAAGTCGGTATATTCTGCTACTGCCATACAGACAGAGACACGGAAACAGAGACAGACACGAGAATATCCGGTAACACTGCTTTAGTGAAAGTCAGTGACATAGAGACTAGTTTCCTCATATATATATATATATATATATATATATATATATATATATATATATATATATATATATATATATATATATATATATATATATATATATATATATATATATATATATATATATATATATTTATATACATGTCGTGCCGAATATGTAAAACTGGTCAATTAGCAAGAACTCATTTAAAATTAAGTAATTTCTAAAAAATTTTCTTATACGTTTAAAGATATATTTTTTTCATTAATGTTAATGTAAAAAAAAATTATTTTGCTCCAAAAGAGTCTTAGAAAACTTACTTAACCTTATTATAACAAGAACAATTTATTTTAGCCTAACCCAACTAAAAATATTTTAGATTTGTTTACAGTAATTTAATACTAAACAAACAAAGTGAAATATATTTTTTTCGTTAGGTTCAGAATGATTTTGGCGAAATTATTGCATACACAAATTTTCGCTTGTCCTATATGGCAAGATGAGCGTTGCTATTTAAGCCAAGATCGCAAGTTCTGCCTATTCAGCACGACGTATATATATAAACTTGCGATTTTTGCTTAAATAGCAACGCTCTTCTTCCCGAATAAGGCAAGCGAAAATTTGCGTATGCAGTAATTTCGCAAAAATCATTCCTAATCTAAGGAAAAAAATATTTCATTGTGTTTGTGTATTATTAAATTATTGTAAACTTATTGAAAACATATTTCGCTAGATTTTGCTAAATTAAACTGTGCTTCTTATAATAAGGATAGGTAAGTTTTCTAAGGTTCGTTTGGTAAAAAAGTGTTAATTTCTACATTAACACAAATAACCCGCACATAGAAGAGAGGAGTTTACGCCTCGTGACCTCACCTGATTCCTCCTTTTTTCTTCTTCTCCCTCTTCCCCTTTCCTTTTTCCTTTTTCTCCTCTGGGTTGTCTTTCTTCTGCCCTGTGTATTTGTTTCTTCTTTATTTACTTATTTTGTTCCCCTCCCCCCATCGGTGTTCTTGCTCATACCCTCCGTGGGCACCAGCTCCCTTGCAGTGCTCATCTTTCTTAGTATAGTATTTGACTGGCCTCTCCTACTCCTACTACCTCCCCACTACTACTTCCTTCCATCTCCACTACTGCCACTACTACTACTACCATCTCCTGCCTATATATACCCATCCTGCTCTCCTTCTCGTTAGTGTGACTTTGTAAATGGCCCAAGTCGGACCGATACGTCGTCGTAAGCTCCTCTCTTCCATGTGCGGATTATTTGTGTATCTTTCCAGTCACGGTATTGTGCCTTTTTTTTGTTATTTCTACATTAACATATATGAAAAAAAAGTATATTTTTAAACGTATAAGAGAACATTTTAGTAAGGACTTAATTTTAAAAGAGTTCTTGCTAATTGACCAGTTTTACCTATTCGGCACGATATATAAATATATATATATATATCTATATATATATATATATATATATATATATATATATATATATATATATATATATATATATATATATATATATATATATATATATATATATATATATATATATATATATATATATATATATATACTCAGGGGTCATTTTTAATACGGTCGCCAAAGTTGTGGTCTCAAAAAGACCGCTGCCTCCACTTCCTACACTTGGGAGCTTTCAGCCTCTTCAGGTCCAACCCAGAGAACTTGTGGGTCCACTGCTTGCCTGCCTGCCTGCCTGTCTGCCTGCCTGCCTGCCTGTCTGTCTGTCTGCCTGTCTGTCTGTCTGTCTGTCTGCCTGCCTGTCTGTCTGTCTGTCTGTCTGTCTGTCTGTCTGCCTGCCTGCCTGCCTGCCTGTCTGCCTGCCTGCCTGCCTGGCTGTCTGTCTGTCTGCCTGTCTGTCTGTCTGTCTGTCTGTCTGTCTGCCTGCCTGCCTGCCTGCCTGTCTGTCTGCCTGCCTGCCTGCCTGTCTGTCTGTCTGTCTGTCTGTCTGTCTGTCTGCCTGCCTGCCTGCCTGCCTGCCTGCCTGCCTGCCTGCATGCTTGCTT
>NC_091305.1:23049945-23147445 GCF_038502225.1 Cherax quadricarinatus | reverse complement strand
AAGGCTAGTCCCAGAGCTCAAGGGAATGTCGTACGAGGAAAGGTTAAGGGAAATCGGACTGACGACACTGGAGGACAGAAGGGTCAGGGGAGACATGATAACGACATACAAGATACTGCGGGGAATAGACAAGGTGGACAGAGATAGGATGTTCCAGATAGGGGACACAGGGACAAGGGGTCACAACTGGAAGCTGAAGACTCAGACGAGTCACAGGGACGTTAGGAAGTATTTCTTCAGTCATAGAGTTGTCAGCAAGTGGAATAGCCTAGCAAGTGAAGTAGTGGAGGCAGGAACCATACATAGTTTTAAGACGAGGTATGACAAAGCTCAGGAAGCAGAGAGAGAGAGGATCCAGTAGCGATCAGTGAAGAGGCGGGGCCAGGAGCTGAGTCTCGACCCCTGCAACCACAATTAGGTGAGCACACACACACACACACACACACACACACACGAATCGTTCAGGACCCTGGACACCGTGTACCTTAGGCCCATATTGGAGTACGAGGCACCAGTTTGGGACCCACACCTAGCCAAGCACGTAAAGAAACTAGAGAAAGTGCAAAGGTTTGCAACAAGACTAGTTCCAGAGATAAGAGGTATGTCCTACGAGGAGAGGTTAAGGGAAATCAACCTGACGACACTGGAGGACAGGAGAGATAGTGGGGACATGATAACGACATACAAAGTACTGTGAGGAATTGACAAGGTGGACAAAGACAGGATGTTCCAGAGATGGGACACAGCAACAAGGGAACACAGTTGGAAGTTGAAGACACAGATGAATCACAGGGATGTTAGGAAGTATTTCTTCAGCCACAGAGTAGTCATGTAGTGGAATAGTTTGGGAAGCGATGTAGTGGAGGCAGGATCCATACATAGCTTTAAGCAGAGATATGATAAAGCTCACGGTTCAGGGAGAGTGACCTAGTAACGACCAGTGAAGAGGCGGGGCGGCCAGGAGCTATGAATCGACCCCTGCAACCTCAACTAGGTGAGTACAACTAGGTGAGTAGACACACACACACACACACACACACACACACACACACACACACACACACACACACACACACACACACACACACACGCACACACACACACACACATGGAGAGCCAAGATGATGAATGTGGTACTTGAAAACCTCATGCTTCAACATGTCAGGGACACTACCAGAGAGAGAGGGGAGGATGACCCAGCAAGACTGGATCTTGTGTTCACCCTGAGGCTCCTTGGAGCTAGCGATCACGTGGTTCTGAGTTTTGATTATATAATACAGTTACAAGTGGAGAGGGTAACAGGAATTGTATGGGAAAAGCCAAGCTCTAAAAGGGGAGGCTACACAGGTGTGAGGAACTCCCTGCAGGAGGTTCAGTGGGACGGTCAGTAAACGAGATGATGGAATATGTAACAACAAAGTGCAAGGAGGCAGAGGAAAGGTTTGTTCCCAAGGGCAATAGAAATAATAGGAAAACCAAAGCGAGTCCTTGGTTTACCCGAAGGTGTAGGGAGGCAAAAACTAAGTGCACCAGAGAATGGAAAAGGTACAGGAGGCAAAGGACCCAGGAAAATAAGGAGATTAGTAGAAGAGCCAGAAATGAGTATGCACAGATAAGGAGGGAGGCCCAGGGACAGTACGAAAACGACATAGCATCGAAAGTCAAGTCTGACCCGAAACTGCTGTATAGCCACATTAGGAGGAAGACAACAGTCAAAGACCAGGTGATCAGGCTGAGGAAAGAAGGTGAGAAACTCACAAGAAACGATCAAGAGGTATGTGAGAAGCTCAACATTAGATTTAAGGAAGTATTTACAGTGGAGACAGGAAGGCCTCTGGGGGGACAGAACAGAGGGGAATACCATCAAGGAATGTACCAACAAGTGTTGAATGACATAAATACAAATGAGGAGTAGGTGAAGAAGCTGCTAAGGGACATCGATACTTCAAAGGCAATGGGACCGGACATCTCCCGGTGGGTCCTTAGAGAGGGAGCAGATATGCTGTGTGTGCCACTTACCACAATCTTCAACACATCCCTGGAAACTGGGCAACTACCTGAGGTAGGGAAGACGGCAAATGTAGTTTCCATTTTTAAAAAAGGAGACAGAAAAGAGACACTAAACTATAGACCTGTGTCACTGACGTGTATAGTACGCAAAGTTATGGAGAAGATTATCAGGAGGAGAGTGACGGAGCACCTGGAACGGAACAAGAGTATAAACACCATCCAGCACGAATTCATGGAAGGCAAATCCTGTGTCAAAAACCTTATGGAGTTTTATGATAAAGTAACAGAAGTAAGACGCGAGAGAGAGGGGTGGGTTGATTGCATCTTCTTGGACTACAAGAAGACCTTTGACACAGTTCCTCACAAGAGATTAATGCAGAAGCTAGAGGATCAGGCGCATATAACAGGAAGGGCACTGCAATGGATCAGAGAATACCTGACAGGGAGGCAAAAACGAGTCATGGTACGTGATGAGGTATCACAGTGGGCACCTGTGACAAGCGGGGTCCCACAGGGGTCGGTCCCAGGGCCAGTGCTATTTCTGGTATATGTGAATGACATGATGGAAGGGTTAGACTCAAAAGTGTCCCTCTTCGCAGATAGTGTGAAGTTAATGAGGATAATTAAATCAGATGAGGATCAGGCAGGACTTCAAAGAGACCTGGACGGAGTATAGGCTAGGTGGCCAAAGACTGCAAACCTCGCTCAAGGAGAAAGATCTTGGGGAGAGTATAACACCGAGCATGTCTCCGGAAGCACACATCAACCAGATAACTGCTGCAGCATATGGGAACAGCATTCCGATACCTTAGTAAGGAATTGTTCAAGACACTGTACACCGTGTACGTCAGGCCCATACTGGAGTATGCAGCACCTGTTTGGAACCCGCACTTGATCAAGCACGTCAAGAAATTAGAGAGAGTGCAAAGGTTTGCAACAAGGTTAGTTCCAGAGCTAAGGGGAATGTCCTATGAAGAAAGGTTAAGGGAAATCAGCCTGACGACACTGGAGGACAGGAGGGTCAGGGGAGACATGATAATGACATATAAGATACTGCGCAGAATAGACAAGGTGGACGAAGACAGGATGTTCCAGAGAGGGGACACAGAAACAAGAGGTCACAATTGGAAGTTGAAGAGTCAGATGAGTCATAGGGATGTTAGGAAGTATTTCTTCAGTCATAGAGTTGTCAGGCAGTGGAATAGCCTAGAAAGTGATGTAGTGGAGGCGGGAACCATACATAGTTTTAAGACGAGGTTTGATAAAGCTCATGGAGCAGGGAGAGAGAGAACCCAGTAGCAACCAGTGAAGAGGCGGGGCCAGGAGCTATGACTCGACCTGTCGCCCAACACTGTGATGGATGGAGGTGTCAGCCAGCGTCAACACGCAGGTATAGTCCCATGCTAAGAGCTTGCCATTCTTCCAAGGATAGATGGTGATCTCGTCAGGGTGTTTGCTGAGTTTTGAGTATTGATTGATGGCTGCTAGTGATCGGGGCTCTCTCTCGGCTGGGCATCCAGCTGTAGCAAGGCTTCTCTGTATATCGTTGACTTCACTGTGTCCTGAGGGCCAACCTTTGGTTTTGGAGCAGTTAAGACCATGTAGACCATGTACACCTCTCTGCAAATACACGTTTATTCTGTGTGAATTGGGGTAGCGAGGCAGAGAGCCACTGCAATACAGAGAGTCTTAGGGTCAAGGCGTGCTCCCATTGCCGAAATGGGAACTGTTTGGAGGAAGTCCCCAGAGTGATGTGCACTCACAGCTTAGAGATGGGCAATCTATCTGTTTGATGTTGCATCCTTAAGCGTGTTGGCAAGTACCTTTTCAGCGATGGGACCATCCCAACTTGACTGTTTGTAGGCCAGTGTTGCAATAGGTTTTGTTTTTGGTGCAGCGAGAGTCTCCCATTCAGTGATGGCACTGGCATAGCTAGGGTTCTGTATAATGTGAACCTTTATTGACAACGTTTCGCCCAAACAGTGCGCTTTATCAAGTCACAAACAGATCTACCTGGGTGAAAGGTACATGAGTATTTGTAGGATGGAGTCAGGTGGAGAATGCTGGGTAGGTTGGATCTGAACCTGCATGTGACATTCTTCCGAGTAGGGTGATAGAGGCTAGGACCTTGGTTAGCTTTAAAAAGAGATTGAATAAATATATGAGTGTTCCTCCATTCTTATGTTCTTAAGTGGGATAACGATGAAGAAGTTTCTTAGCAAGGGGTTCAGCTATGCTTTAGAAGCCATTGTTTTGGTTGAAGTTGTTGGATATACAGATAAGTGATGATTCTATGATTCTGCGGTATTGTCTTCTTCTCTGGCAATAAGTCTTGCGTTTCTGTAGTTGATTGAATAGTTGTGTGAATTTCGGTGTTGAGCAAGACATGAAGAGGTTAATAACATCATCAAGAGGAGCCTCACAACACCTGGATGCCCAGCAGTGAGAGCCACCCCAACTATGCACATCTGATGACAACCAAAAGCGACCAGTTGTTATCGTCTTTTAAACCTGGACAGACGACAAGTGTGGGATTATAAATGTGCACCCACACTGGCTGATACCTGTCTCCAATACACCAGAGAGGAAACTGCCAGCTTCAGAGTCCCAAAAGTCTAGAAAATACCTTGAACTTGCCCATTAATATAAGTTTGTTCCCATAGGGTCAGAGATTCTTGGCCCACGGGGAAGAGTGCATCTAAGTTCCTTAATCAGCTAGGCAAAAGACTCATCAGGGTTACTAGAGATCCCAGTGCAGCTAGTTTTCTATTCCAGCGGCTCGGCGCTGCTGTCCAGAGGGGTAATGGCTGCTGTATCCTGGGTACATGCCCCAGCTTTGAGGAACTGGATGAGATTTTCGAATTGTAATCTGTGATAAACACGTAGCAATACACACACACACACACACACACACACACACACACACACACACACACACACACACACACACACACACACACACACACTCACATACACACACGCACAAACATACACACACATACACACACACACATACACACACACATACACACACACATACACACGAGATAAGTGATTTTCAATCATTAAGAGAACTGCGACAAGTCAGGAATCGACCCTGCATCCCCGTGCCCAACCCTGTAAGAACAGAATAATGTATGCATCACTATCCACTAGACCAACAATTCTCAAACACCAGGCGCCCAGTGGAACTGGCAAAGGCTAATTATATATATATATATATATATATATATATATATATATATATATATATATATATATATATATATATATATATATATATATATATATATATCCAGGTAGTAGGTTGGTAGACAGCAACCACCCAGGGAAGTACTACCGTCCTGCCAGATGACTGTGAAACAAAAACCTGTAACTGTTTTGCATGATGGTAGGATTGCTGGTTTCTTTTTCTGTCTCATAAACACGCTAGATAACAGGGATATCTTGCTACTCCTACTTACACTTTGGTCACACTTCACAGACACGCACATGCATATATATATACATACATCTAGGTTTTTCTCCTTTTTCTAAATAGCTCTTGTTCTTCTTTATTTCTTCTATTGTCCATGGGGAAGTGGAAAAGAATCTTTCCTCCGTAAGCCATGCGTGTCGTATGAGGCGACTAAAATGCCGGGAGCAATGGGCTAGTAACCCCTTCTCCTGTAGACATTTACTAAAAAAGAGAACAAGAAAAACTTTATAAAACTGGGATGCTTAAATGTGCGTGGATGTAGTGCGGATGACAAGAAACAGATGATTGCTGATGTTATGAATGAAAAGAAGTTGGATGTCCTGGCCCTAAGCGAAACAAAGCTGAAGGGGGTAGGAGAGTTTCAGTGGGGGGAAATAAATGGGATTCAATCTGGAGTATCTGAGAGAGTTACAGCAAAGGAAGGGGTAGCAGTAATGTTAAATGATCAGTTATGGAAGGAGAAAAGAGAATATGAATGTGTAAATTCAAGAATTATGTGGATTAAAGTAAAGGTTGGATGCGAGAAGTGGGTCATAATAAGCGTGTATGCACCTGGAGAAGAGAGGAATGCAGAGGAGAGAGAGAGATTTTGGGAGATGTTAAGTGAATGTATAGGAGCCTTTGAACCAAGTGAGAGAGTAATTGTGGTAGGGGACCTGAATGCTAAAGTAGGAGAAACTTTTAGAGAGGGTGTGGTAGGTAAGTTTGGGGTGCCAGGTGTAAATGATAATGGGAGCCCTTTGATTGAACTTTGTATAGAAAGGGGTTTAGTTATAGGTAATACATATTTTAAGAAAAAGAGGATAAATTAGTATACAAGATATGATGTAGGGCGAAATGACAGTAGTTTGTTGGATTATGTATTGGTAGATAAAAGACTGTTGAGTAGACTTCAGGATGTACATGTTTATAGAGGGGCCACAGATATATCAGATCACTTTCTAGTTGTAGCTACACTGAGAGTAAAAGGTAGATGGGATACAAGGAGAATAGAAGCATCAGGGAAGAGAGAGGTGAAGGTTTATAAACTAAAAGAGGAGGCAGTTAGGGTAAGATATAAACAGCTATTGGAGGATAGATGGGCTAATGAGAGCATAGGCAATGGGGTCGAAGAGGTATGGGGTAGGTTTAAAAATGTAGTGTTAGAGTGTTCAGCAGAAGTTTGTGGTTACAGGAAAGTCGGTGCAGGAGGGAAGAGGAGCGATTGGTGGAATGATGATGTAAAGAGAGTAGTAAGGGAGAAAAAGTTAGCATATGAGAAGTTTTTACAAAGTAGAAGTGATGCAAGGAGGGAAGAGTATATGGAGAAAAAGAGAGAGGTTAAGAGAGTGGTGAAGCAATGTAAAAAGAGAGCAAATGAGAGAGTGGGTGAGATGTTATCAACAAATTTTGTTGAAAATAAGAAAAAGTTTTGGAGTGAGATTAACAAGTTAAGAAAGCCTAGAGAACAAATGGATTTGTCAGTTAAAAATAGGAGAGGAGAGTTATTAAATGGAGAGTTAGAGGTATTGGGAAGATGGAGGGAACATTTTGAGGAATTGTTAAATGTTGATGAAGATAGGGAAGCTGTGATTTCGTGTATAGGGCAAGGAGGAATAACATCTTGTAGGAGTGAGGAAGAGCCAGTTGTGAGTGTGGGTGAAGTTCGTGAGGCAGTAGGTAAAATGAAAGGGGGTAAGGCAGCCGGGATTGATGGGATAAAGATAGAAATGTTAAAAGCAGGTGGGGATATAGTTTTGGAGTGGTTGGTGCAATTATTTAATAAATGTATGGAAGAGGGTAAGGTACCTAGGGATTGGCAGAGAGCATGCATAGTTCCTTTGTATAAAGGCAAAGGGGATAAAAGAGAGTGCAAAAATTATAGGGGGATAAGTCTGTTGAGTATACCTGGTAAAGTGTATGGTAGAGTTATAATTGAAAGAATTAAGAGTAAGACGGAGAATAGGATATCAGATGAACAAGGAGGCTTTAGGAAAGGTAGGGGGTGTGTGGACCAGGTGTTTACAGTGAAACATATAAGTGAACAGTATTTACATAAGGCTAAAGAGGTCTTTGTGGCATTTATGGATTTGGAAAAGGCGTATGACAGGGTGGATAGGGGGGCAATGTGGCAGATGTTGCAAGTGTATGGTGTAGGAGGTAGGTTACTGAAAGCAGTGAAGAGTTTTTACGAGGATAGTGAGGCTCAAGTTAGAGTATGTAGGAAAGAGGGAAACTTTTTCCCAGTAAAAGTAGGCCTTAGACAGGGATGTGTGATATCACCGTGGTTGTTTAATATATTTATAGATGGGGTTGTAAGAGGGTCTTGGCAAGAGGCGTGGAGTTAAAAGATAAAGAATCACACACAAAGTGGGAGTTGTCACAGCTGCTCTTTGCTGATGACACTGTGCTCTTGGGAGATTCTGAAGAGAAGTTGCAGAGATTGGTGGATGAATTTGGTAGGGTGTGCAAAAGAAGAAAATTAAAGGTGAATACAGGAAAGAGTAAGGTTATGAGGATAACAAAAAGATTAGGTGATGAAAGATTGAATATCAGATTGGAGGGAGAGAGTATGGAGGAGGTGAACGTATTCAGATATTTGGGAGTGGACGTGTCAGCGGATGGGTCTATGAAAGATGAGGTGAATCATAGAATTGATGAGGGAAAAGGAGTGAGTGGTGCACTTAGGAGTCTGTGGAGACAAAGAACTTTGTCCTTGGAGGCAAAGAGGGGAATGTATGAGAGTATAGTTTTACCAACGCTCTTATATGGGTGTGAAGCGTGGGTGATGAATGTTGCAGCGAGGAGAAGGCTGGAGGCAGTGGAGATGTCATGTCTGAGGGCAATGTGTGGTGTGAATATAATGCAGAGAATTCGTAGTTTGGAAGTTAGGAGGAGGTGCGGGATTACCAAAACTGTTGTCCAGAGGGCTGAGGAAGGGTTGTTGAGGTGGTTCGGACATGTAGAGAGAATGGAGCGAAACAGAATGACTTCAAGAGTGTATCAGTCTGTAGTGGAAGGAAGGCGGGGTAGGGGTCGGCCTAGGAAAGGTTGGAGGGAGGGGGTAAAGGAGGTTTTGTGTGCGAGGGGCTTGGACTTCCAGCAGGCATGCGTGAGCGTGTTTGATAGGAGTGAATGGAGACAAATGGTTTTTAATACTTGACGTGCTGTTGGAGTGTGAGCAAAGTAACATTTATGAAGGGATTCAGGGAAACCGGCAGGCCGGACTTGAGTCCTGGAGATGGGAAGTACAGTGCCTGCACTCTGAAGGAGGGGTGTTAATGTTGCAGTTTAAAAACTGTAGTGTAGAGCACCCTTCTGGCAAGACAGTGATGGAGTGAATGATGGTGAAAGTTTTTCTTTTTCGGGCCACCCTGCCTTGGTGGGAATCGGCCAGTGTGATAAAAAAAAAAAAAAAAAAAAAAAAATGTATATATGTATATATATATGTATATATATATATGTATATATATATATATGTATATATATATATATGTATATATATATGTATATATATATATATGTATATATAAATAGCAGGCGAACTTTCAGCAAATGTTAGAGTCTATAGATATAAACATAATTCTTGTTGGGCTTCAAATTCCGGGAAAGGTTTGAACAGTTCTCTATAAAGTTAAGAAAAAATAAATGAACTGTCCTTTTATGTTAATCTTATAAAGAAAATGTCCCTGAAGATAAGACCTTATCAATGGCTAATCTGGAATGCTTAATTTTAGTGGCAGTTTCTGCCATTATTTGCTGTCACCATATATACAAGGTTAAAATTTTAAAGTGCTCTCAAAAAATATGATTTAGGAACAAACGCTTCACCCTCTTGGCGTGGCTAAAATAACAGTGAACAGAAGAACATTCATTGGTGGGCGTTCTAAAAGTGTTTACAATCCAGATAATGCTAAAACAAATCTTTTTTGTCATTCTTTAGTAACAAATACAGAAGATGGTACAAAACTGACATAAGAAGATCCTCAAGCCTTTTGGTACTAAGCAACAAATGATTAAATCTCTAGACTGGGCTATTGTGAATACCTTGCCAGGTGCATGTATGCTTGCCTAGGTGTATGTATAACTAAATAAGAATATGTATGCTTGCCTAGGTGTATGTATGACTAAATAAGGACATGTATGCTTGCCTAGGTGTATGTATGACTAAATAAGAATATGTATGCTTGCCTAGGTGTATGTATAACTAAATAAGAACATGTATGCTTGCCTAGGTGTATGTATGACTAAATAAGAACATGTATGCTTGCCTAGGTGTATGTATGACTAAATAAGAACATGTATGCTTGCCTAGGTGTATGTATGACTAAATAAGAACATGTATGCTTGCCTAGGTGTATGTATGACTAAATAAGAACATGTATGCTTGCCTAGGTGTATGTATAACTAAATAAGAACATGTATGCTTGCCTAGGTGTATGTATGACTAAATAAGAACATGTATGCTTGCCTAGGTGTATGTATGACTAAATAAGAACATGTATGCTTGCCTAGGTGTATGTATGACTAAATAAGAACATGTATGCTTGCCTAGGTGTATGTATGACTAAATAAGAACATGTATGCTTGCCTAGGTGTATGTATGACTAAATAAGAACATGTATGCTTGCCTAGGTGTATGTATGACTAAATAAGAATATGTATGCTTGCCTAGGTGTATGTATAACTAAATAAGAACATGTATGCTTGCCTAGGTGTATGTATGACTAAATAAGAACATGTATGCTTGCCTAGGTGTATGTATGACTAAATAAGAACATGTATGCTTGCCTAGGTGTATGTATGACTAAATAAGAACATGTATGCTTGCCTAGGTGTATGTATGACTAAATAAGAACATGTATGCTTGCCTAGGTGTATGTATGACTAAATAAGAACATGTATGCTTGCCTAGGTGTATGTATGACTAAATAAGAACATGTATGCTTGCCTAGGTGTATGTATGACTAAATAAGAACATGTATGCTTGCCTAGGTGTATGTATGACTGAATAAGAACATGTATGCTTCCCTAGGTGTATGTATGACTAAATAAGAACATGTATGCTTGCCTAGGTGTATGTATGACTAAATAAGAACATGTATGCTTGCCTAGGTGTATGTATGACTAAATAAGAACATGTATGCTTGCCTAGGTGTATGTATGACTAAATAAGAACATGTATGTATGACTAAATAAGAACATGTATGCTTGCCTATGTGTATGTATGACTAAATAAGAACATGTATGCTTGCCTATGTGTATGTATGACTAAATAAGAACATGTATGCTTGCCTAGGTGTATGTATGACTAAATAAGAACATGTATGCTTGCCTAGGTGTATGCATGACTAAATAAGAACATGTATGCTTGCCTAGGTGTATGTATGACTAAATAAGAATATGTATGCTTGCCTAGGTGCATGTATGACTAAATAAGAATATGTATGCTTGCCTAGGTGTATGTATGACTAAATAAGAACATGTATGTTTGCCTAGGTGTATGTATGACTAAATAAGAACATGTATGCTTGCCTAGGTGTATGTATGACTAAATAAGAATATGTATGCTTGCCTAGGTGTATGTATGACTAAATAAGAACATGTATGCTTGCCTAGGTGTATGTATGACTAAATAAGAACATGTATGCTTGCCTAGGTGTATGTATGACTAAATAAGAATATGTATGCTTGCCTAGGTGTATGTATGACTAAATAAGAACATGTATGCTTGCCTAGGTGTATGTATGACTAAATAAGAATATGTATGCTTGCCTAGGTGTATGTATGACTAAATAAGAACATGTATGCTTGCCTAGGTGTATGTATGACTAAATAAGAACATGTATGCTTGCCTATGTGTATGTATGACTAAATAAGAATATGTATGCTTGCCTAGGTGCATGTATGACTAAATAAGAATATGTATGCTTGACTAGGTGTATGTATGACTAAATAAGAATATGTATGCTTGCCTAGGTGTATGTATGACTAAATAAGAATATGTATGCTTGCCTAGGTGTATGTATGACTAAATAAGAATATGTATGCTTGCTTAGGTGTATGTATGACTAAATAAGAATATGTATGCTTGCCTAGGTGTATGTATGACTAAATAAGAACATGTATGCTTGCCTAGGTGTATGTATGACTAAACAAGAACATGTATGCTTGCCTAGGTGTATGTATCACTAAATAAGAACATGTATGCTTGCCTAGGTGTATGTATGACTAAATAAGAATATGTATGCTTGCCTAGGTGTATGTATGACTAAATAAGGACATGTATGCTTGCCTAGGTGCATGTATGACTAAATAAGAATATGTATGCTTGCCTAGGTGTATGTATGACTAAATAAGAACATGTATGCTTGCCTAGGTGTATGTATGACTAAATAAGAACATGTATGCTTGCCTAGGTGTATGTATGACTAAATAAGAACATGTATGCTTGCCTAGGTGTATGTATGACTAAATAAGAACATGTATGCTTGCCTAGGTGTATGTATGACTAAATAAGAACATGTATGCTTGCCTAGGTGTATGTATGACTAAATAAGAACATGTATGCTTGCCTAGGTGTATGTATGACTAAATAAGAACATGTATGCTTGCCTAGGTGTATGTATGACTAAATAAGAACATGAATGTTTGCCTAGGTGTATGTATGACTAAATAAGAACATGTATGCTTGCCTAGGTGTATGTATGACTAAATAAGAATATGTATGCTTGCCTAGGTGTATGTATGACTAAATAAGAATATGTATGCTTGCCTAGGTGTATGTATGACTAAATAAGAATATGTATGCTTGCCTAGGTGTATGTATGACTAAATAAGAATATGTATGTTTGCCTAGGTGTATGTATGACTAAATAAGAACATGTATGCTTGCCTAGGTGTATGTATGACTAAATAAGAATATGTATGCTTGCCTAGGTGTATGTATGACTAAATAAGAACATGTATGCTTGCCTAGGTGTATGTATGACTAAATAAGAACATGTATGCTTGCCTAGGTGTATGTATGACTAAATAAGAATATGTATGCTTGCCTAGGTGTATGTATGACTAAATAAGAATATGTATGCTTGCCTATGTGTATGTATGACTAAATAAGAATATGTATGCTTGCCTAGGTGCATGTATGACTAAATAAGAATATGTATGCTTGACTAGGTGTATGTATGACTAAATAAGAATATGTATGCTTGCCTAGGTGTATGTATGACTAAATAAGAATATGTATGCTTGCCTAGGTGTATGTATGACTAAATAAGAATATGTATGCTTGCTTAGGTGTATGTATGACTAAATAAGAATATGTATGCTTGCCTAGGTGTATGTATGACTAAATAAGAACATGTATGCTTGCCTAGGTGTATGTATGACTAAATAAGAACATGTATGCTTGCCTAGGTGTATGTATGACTAAATAAGAACATGTATGCTTGCCTAGGTGTATGTATGACTAAATAAGAATATGTATGCTTGCCTAGGTGTATGTATGACTAAATAAGGACATGTATGCTTGCTTAGGTGCATGTATGACTAAATAAGAATATGTATGCTTGCCTAGGTGTATGTATGACTAAATAAGAACATGTATGCTTGCCTAGGTGTATGTATGACTAAATAAGAACATGTATGCTTGCCTAGGTGTATGTATGACTAAATAAGAACATGTATGCTTGCCTAGGTGTATGTATGACTAAATAAGAACATGTATGTTTGCCTAGGTGTATGTATGACTAAATAAGAACATGTATGCTTGCCTAGGTGTATGTATGACTAAATAAGAACATGTATGCTTGCCTAGGTGTATGTATGACTAAATAAGAACATGTATGCTTGCCTAGGTGTATGTATGACTAAATAAGAACATGAATGTTTGCCTAGGTGTATGTATGACTAAATAAGAACATGTATGCTTGCCTAGGTGTATGTATGACTAAATAAGAATATGTATGCTTGCCTAGGTGTATGTATGACTAAATAAGAATATGTATGCTTGCCTAGGTGTATGTATGACTAAATAAGAATATGTATGCTTGCCTAGGTGTATGTATGACTAAATAAGAATATGTATGCTTGCCTAGGTGTATGTATGACTAAATAAGAATATGTATGCTTGCCTAGGTGTATGTATGACTAAATAAGAACATGTATGCTTGCCTAGGTGTATGTATGACTAAATAAGAACATGTATGCTTGCCTAGGTGTATGTATGACTAAATAAGAACATGTATGCTTGCCTAGTCAATATACATAAACCACATAGTATTAAAACAAAATATTTCATCACATATTTCTTATAAAATCTACTTTAAAGTCTCTAAACTAAAGCCTCGACAGTTTACCCACAGCTATTCCAAATCTTTGGTCGTAGTATGAGTTAAACAGCAATTTTCAGTCAATAATGCAAAGCTGCTGTTTTAAGATGCAGTTTAGTTATCATTTGTCAAAGGCACTTGTCGATAAGATACTTGGCCTCTTTGGTGTGTGTGTGTGTGTGTGTGTGTGTGTGTGTGTGTGTGTGTGTGTGTGTGTGTGTGTGTGTGTGTGTGTGTGTGTGTGTATTTGTGTGTGTGTTTATATATGTGTGTATGTACTCACCTATTTATACTCGCCTGTTTGTACTCACCTATTTGTGGTTGCAGGGGGCGAGACTCAGCTCGTGGCCCCGCCTCTTCACTGATCGCTACTGGGTCCTCTCTCTCCCTGCTCCCTGAGCTTTATCATTCCTCGTCTTATAACTATGTATAGTTCCTGCCTCCACTACATCACTTGCCAGACTATTCCACTTCCTAACAACTCAATGACTGAAGAAATACTTCCTAACATCCCTTTGACTCATCTGCGTCTTCAGCTTCCAATTGTGACCCCTTGTTTTTGTGTCCCATCTCTGGAACATCCTGTCTCTGTTCACCTTATCTATTCCTCATAGTATTTTGAAAGTAAAGACACATGTACAACATCTGGATATCTTTATTGTAGACGTTTCGTCATCCAGTGACTTTATCAATGCAGATTCTAGTACATAATTAGAAGACAAAGCCACTGGATGACGAAACGTCTAAAATAAAGATATCCAGATGTTGTACATATGTCTTAACTTTCATATTGTCGGTATTTTATACATTGCACATCGTAGTATTTTGTATGTTGTTGTCATGTCTCCCCTAACCCTCCTGTCCTCCAGTCTCGTCAGGCCGATTTCCCTTAACCTTTCTTCGTAAGACATTCCCCTTAGCTCTGGAACTAGCCTTGTTGCAAACCTTTTCACTTTCTCTAATTTCTTGACATGCTTGACCAGGAGTGGGTTTCAAACTGGTGCTGCATACTCCAGTATGGGTCTTACAGAGTCTTGAACGATTCCTTACTGAGGTATCGGAACGCTGTTCTCAGTTGTGTGTGTGTGTGTGTGTGTGTGTGTGTGTGTGTGTGCTTAGATGCCATCAAGATAACGCAGAAATATCATCTCAGATGCAAGAAGCGTGGATAGGAATCCTTTCATCGTCTTATCCAGATAAAACCATTTCTGGTGTGAAGGAAGTGTAGTAAATGGAAAGAGAAGGATGCGTAAACTGCAACCAGAAGATGAGAGGAAACAAAAATAAAGGAGAGAAAATGCAATTCTGGAGGTTGAAGTAAAAAAGGAAAATACAATCAAATGTGTGATGTTCTGAAGAAAAGAATAAAGAAAAGGATAAATAAACCGAGTAATAAAGTTACATAGTGACTAAGGAGAAAGAGGGGAAGTGGACACAGAGTGATAAAGGACACAAGGTGATGAAAAACAAATTGATATATAAGACCAGAAAGGTGGAAACTAGTCAGTGTAACACGTGAGTGGAATAAATGTTGATAAAACAAGGGAGGTGTCGCAGGTGGCAGAGCGTGTGCAAGAGGGGAGTGAGAGGTGTCACGGAGGGAGAGGGGAGAGGAGAGTGGGGAGGTGGACCAATGGAGAGTGAGGGGATGGGGAATGGAAGAAAGGATTGAGAGTGGAGGGTGAGGTGAAGGAATAGGTGAATGAGGGATAGGGGTTGAAGTAGAGGTGGGAAGTGAAAGGTATGGAAGACTAAGGAGAGAAAAGGATGGGGAGAGAAGAATGAATCAAAGGGAGAGGGGAGATGGGGAAACTGGAAGAGTGAAGTTAACTGAAGGGGAGCGACGAAAGGGACGAAGAATGTGGAGAGTTAGAAAAAAGAAGAGGAAGTTTAATGTGAAGGAAGACGGAAGGTGAGAGTTGGGAGAGGGGTGAAGGAAGAAGGAAAGAGCCTCGTATACACACTACATTTATACGTGTTATCCAGCCACTCAGGTTCCTCCCCAAGATCAAAATACTCACTACTGTTTACATTTCTGATTCCGTTTCTTCGGTTCTTATTGACTAGTCAATCTCTAGTTGCTACGCAATAATTTAAAACAGCCTCTGCACACTGACCATGAGATGGCTTTACTTTGTGTGGAAGAGCCAAAAACATAAAGAAATACATGCAAAACACTCGGATAGAGGGTTAGACAACAAAACTAAGAACTTTCTTTATACACTACTCTCACAAATGAACCTCGGGGATATCCAGAAATCCGTAAGATTATTAAAGATGTAGAATGAACTGGAAAACTGGAACAGTGGAAGAACAAAGCAAGCAGTTTTCAAGAACGGATATATATATATATATATATATATATATATATATATATATATATATATATATATATATATATATATATATATATATATATATATATATATATAAATATAAATATATATATATATATATATATATATATATATATATATATATATATATATATATATATATATATATATATATATATATATATATATATACCAGCCGTATCCCACTGAGGTGGGGAGGCCCAAAAGAAAAAACTGAAGTTTCTCCTTTTAAATTTAGTAATATATACAGGAGAAGGGGTTACTAGCCCCTTGCTCCCGGCATTTTAGTCGCCTCTTACGACACGCATGGCTTACAGAGGAAGAATTCTGTTCCACTTCCCCATGGAGATAAGAGGAAATAAACAAGAACAAGAATTAGAAAGAAAATAGAAGAAAACCCAGAGGGGTGTGTATATATATGCTTGTACATGTGTGAAGTGTGACCTAAGTGTAAGTAGAAGTAGCAAGACTTACCTGTAATCTTGCATATTTATGAGACAGACAAAAGACACCAGCAATCCTACCATCATGTAAAACGATTACAGGCTTTCGTTTTACACTCACTTGGCAGGACGGTAGTACCTCCCTGGGCGGTTCCTGTCTACCAACCTACTACCTACAATATATATATATATATATATATATATATATATATATATATATATATATATATATATATACAGTGGAACCTCTGGTCACGACCATAATTCATTCCAAAACTCTGGTGGCGACCCCATTTGGTCGTGACCCGAACCTAATTTATCACGGTCGTAATTATTGTAATTTATGAATAACTTCCGAGATAATCGACGAAAACTAGCGCTCACCGAAAAAAAAATCGAGAAAATACGTTACTCTATCTGACTTTTTTCGGTTATCCTAGGTTCTCTACACATATGCTGCTATGTATGATAATCTTTATAACTGTATTTGTGTATACCTGAATAAGCTTACTTGGTATATCACAGTTAGCACTGTACGAGTGCATGTCACAGTTAGCACTGTACTACACTACGTTTTCTCTAATGTAAGTACCCACTTTATGGCACTTTATCCTTTATCCTCGAGTTCAGAGCGAATGAACGCACGTCTGAACGAGACCGGCTACAAGGCGAGGGTCTTTGTTAGGTGTACACAAACAACAGGAAGTGGGAAAAATTGGCGCATGCAAAAAAATGGCGTGGCTGTGTCTCTTCGGCACCCGATTATGTGTTCTTGACCAGATGCAAAAATTTGTCGAATTTTTTGGTCGTGAACCAATTTGTTCGTGTTCAGAAGCGTTCATGGCCAGAGGTTCCACCGTATACATACATATATACAATATATATATATATATATATATATATATATATATATATATATATATATATATATATATATATATATATATATATATATATATATATATATATATAAATGTATATATATATATATATATATATATATATATATCACACTGGCCGATTCCCACCAAGGCAGGGTGGCCCGAAAAAGAAAAACTTTCACCATCATTCACTCCATCACTGTCTTGCCAGAAGGGTGCTTTACGCTACAGTTTTTAAACTGCAACATTAACACCCCTCCTTCAGAGTGCAGGCACTGTACTTCCCATCTCCAGGACTCAAGTCCGGCCTGCCGGTTTCCCTGAATCCCTTCATAAATGTTACTTTGCTCACACTCCAACAGCACGTCAAGTATTAAAAACCATTTGTTTCCATTCACTCCTATCAAACACGCTCATGCATGCCTGCTGGAAGTCCAAGCCCCTAGCACACAACACCTCCTTTACCCCCTCCCTCCCTCCAACCTTTCCTAGGCCGACCCCTACCCCGCCTTCCTTCCACTACAGACTGATACACTCTTGAAGTCATTCTGTTTCGCTCCATTCTCTCTACATGTCCGAACCACCTCAACAACCCTTCCTCAGCCCTCTGGACAACAGTTTTGGTAATCCCACACCTCCTCCTAACTTCCAAACTACGAATTCTCTGCATTATATTCACACCACACATTGCCCTCAGACATGACATCTCCACTGCCTCCAGCCTTCTCCTCGCTGCAACATTCATCACCCATGCTTCACACCCATATAAGAGCGTTGGTAAAACTATACTCTCATACATTTCCCTCTTTGCCTCCAAGTACAAAGTTCTTTGTCTCCACAGACTCCTAAGTGCACCACTCACCCTTTTCCCCTCATCAATTCTATGATTCACCTCATCTTTCATAGACCCATCCGCTGACACGTCCACTCCCAAATATCTGAATACATTCACCTCCTCCATACTCTCTCCCTCCAATCTGATATCCAATCTTTCATCACCTAAATATATATATATATATATATATATATATATATATATATATATATATATATATGTGTGTGTGTGTGTGTGTGTGTGTGTGTGTGTGTGTGTGTGTGTGTGTGTGTGTATCAATTACTAAACTGCGGCAGGACAGGACTCGACCCTACGAATCTTGTGCCGCCTCCAGAGACAGCGCAATGTACGCATTACCTTACCACTGAGCCAGCGATCCTACAAGAACCAAGCACGCAGCACACACACACACACACACACACACACACACACACACACACACACACACACACACACACACACACATATATATATATGCAAAACAACCACTCTGAAAGAATAGAGAAATTCCAAGCGCTTTCGTGACTACTCACATTATCAAGTAGTCACGAAAGCGCTTGGAATTTCTCTATTCTTTCAGAGTGGTTGTTTTGCATATTTTGAAATCACCTGTTTACTGTGATCTTATTGCACACACACCACACACACACACCACACACACACATATATATATATATATATATATATATATATATATATATATATATATATATATATATATATATATATATATGCAAAACAACCACTCTGAAAGAATAGAGAAATTCCAAGCGCTTTCGTGACTACTCACATTATCAAGGAACTATGAAAGTAAAGCATCCAAGGAAGCTATATAAGGGGTCTGGCCAGCACCTCACTATCAGATCCCACAACGGTTAAACACCTGACGCGCGCCGACCCAACTTGGATAGGTCCTTTGCACAACTCACCCACAAACTATTCTACCCAAGAAAATTTAAAAATTATTATTTGTCCAGTGTATTATTAAATTCTTCCCAACTTCTATTAATTATAAATGGATCTAATTTATATAAACCAAAGGAAATATTCATATTATTGTCAAAACTGCTTTTTATGAAACAAGATTCGATTATATTCCTGTCGACCATGGACTTGCTTGATACTACTTTCTCAACTTTTTGAAAATCAATTGGATGGTTAAAATCTCTTACATGAATAAATAGAGCATTGGAATCTTGTCCAGTTCTAATGCTATATTTATGTTGTTTTAATCTTCGAGATATTTACCAGTTTGACCATAATAAACTTTATCGCAAATTTTACAAGGAATCTTATAGACACATCCATCAGCATTTTGGGGGGAATTCCTTATCAAAAGTTTTTTTTATTTTATCAAGATTTTTGAATACAACTTTAATATTAAAAGTCTTAAGATATATATATATATATATATATATATATATATATATATATATATATATATATATATATATATATATATATTATATATATATATATATATATATATATATATATATATATATATATATATATATATATATATATATATATATATATATATATATATATATATTGCTGAGATCTATCTTTCACTCTCATCATTTATCTGTCGGCAGCCTGACGTGTAAGCTATTTCGTGTCAAAAATCTGTTAAACGAGCAACCCGCACTAAGGAGTGGAAAAAATACTAACGACGTTTCGGTCCGTCCTGGACTACTGACAAGTCACAATGGTCGAAACTGGACCGAAGCGTTATCATTACTTTTCCCCTCTCCAAAGCACGGTTTTATTTGTGTATTGTATCTTAGAGTATGCAGCACCAGCATGGAATCCACGCCTGAAACATGTTAAAAAATTGGAGAAAGTGAAAGGTATGCAACAAGACTTGTTCTATGACTGAACGGTACGAGGTGAGGCTAATGATATTGAATCTAATGATATTTGAGAATAAAAGAATCAGAGGAGACATGATAACAATATAAAACATTCTCAGTGGAACTGATAGGGTAGACAGGGATAAGCTGTTTGAGAGGCGGGAAATAGGTACTCGGGGGCACAGCTATAAGTTAAAGGTACAGATGAGCCAAAGGTATTTCAGGGGTATTTTCTCAGTCTCAAGGGTAGTCAGGGAGTGGAATGACCTCGACGAAGGCGTGATGGAGGCAGACTCCGTACACAGCTTTAAGAGCAGGAACGATATGGCTCACGCGCTTAGGAGTGAATCTGACCAGCGGCAAGTTGAGAGTCGGAGCCTGGAGCTAGGTGTCGACTTCTGCCACTACTTATACGTGAGTACCCACACACATCCTTCAACACTGTAATAAAGTTGGTAGAATTACCGACAATATGTAAAGTAAAAGGACACAAGTGCAACTAATGTGACATTACTACTACTACTACCACTAGTGAACATCGTAATGGTACCTCACTAGTATTCATCTCACTCTGAGCCTTTATATACCCTCTGTGTCCATGTATTGTTTGTAATGGCTTGATAAAGCTCCTGGAGAGCGAAACGTTGCCACAATAAATGTCACATTTGTTGCACTTGTGTCCTTTTACTTTACATCCTTCAACACTCACGGGCGGGGATCGAACTCATGGCATTTGAGTCCTAAAACTCAAGGCCAGTCCTTACGCACTGGCCTGGAGGAGTTTCTGGACTAACTCGCCATGGTTTCAACCCCCACCTGTGACGTGCTTTACAATCGTTTTATTACGATTTCCAGAGTCGTGGGAAAAACGCAAGAGAGTGAAGAAACAGAGGATGGGAAAGGTAGACTGTAGAAGACAGTGAGTCAGGACGACACACGTCCCTATTAGACTATATGCGACAATTGTTTCGCTTGATATATTAGGCAGAGCTTATTGGTTGGGGGAGCCAGGACACCTCTGTCGGTGGCGCGGCGATCGAAATAAATCTGTTTGGCATTAACGTTTAATATTCGTGCTATTGGTCCTGGAATAAGAGAGGGGGAAGGCATATAGGAAAAAAAGGGAGAGCAGAGAGACGTGTGAGGAAGAGTGTGGGTGAGAGAGGGATGGAATGTTGGATTGTGTGTGAAGTGAGAGAGGATGAATGCAGGGTGAGAGTAGAGAAGGAATAGAAAAGAACAAAAAGGCACAATACCGCTACTGGAACATTACACAAATAACCCGCACATAGGAGAGAAAAGCTTATATTGTCTCAAGCTCCTCTCACCTTCTCACGACGTTTCGGTCCGATTTGGACCATTTACAAGTCACACTGTGACTTGTAAAAAGTCACACTGTGACTTGTAAATGGTCCCAGTCGGATCGAAACGTCGTTGTAAGCTCTTTTCTCCTATATGCGGGTATTTGTGTAGAGAAGGAATGATTGTGGGACAGAGTTTCAGTGCGAAGCAGACATATAAAAAATGAGAAAAGGATGCAGGTCGAGGAAGACGGAAAGAAGTGATGGTGAGGGAGAAATGCTTTTGATACTCCGTAATGTAATATCTACTTCAAGGGGTTACTATACAGCATCACTCAATCCCTTGCCTACGCAGATTCCTGCACTTCAACCTTTAACTTACACAAAAACAGGACATGAAAACTGAACAAAAATACATTAATTACCAGCATGCGGTTATGTCCTACTGGTGAAGACAACAGAGAAAAGAGAACTGGTGCCCAGGAAACAGCATTACAGCCGTTTTAACACACGACGATGGAGCACAATTGCCACATTGGAAAATTCGTGTAAATTCAGAATTTACTGTATGAAGAATGTTTACTGGACAGCATCGTTCATCCTGTGAGTGAATATTCCGTTATAGTGGCAGTACATATCAACAAATTAGCACAGATAAGACTCACTAATGCAGCATTTGAAATTTAATGACAACAGTTTTCCCCCTTAGTTTACAAGTGTCTTCTAGTTAGTGACTTGAAAAAGTTTGCATACCAAGGGAAACATTGTCACGTAAAGTATTAAATAGTGCAGTGAAAGCCTTCATTTGTTCCAGCATATATATGACAGTTATAAAATAATATTATCATTACACAAATAACCCGCATATAAGAGAGAGAAGCTTATGACGACGTTTCGGTCCGACTTGAACCATTTACAAATGTGACTTTTACATAGTCCAAGGCTCACCGAAACGTCGTCATAAGCCTCTCTCTCTCCTATGTGCGGGTTATTTGTGTATAATTCCAGTCACGGTACTGTTCTTTTTTGTTCTCAGTATTATCGTTTATTGTTAAAAGGATAGACTGGTAAGCCAGAGGAAGTCCTCGGTCATATAACCAGAAGCGCCAGTGTGCGGGTGATAATACGGCTTAAGACCAGCTTCAAGAACCGTCTGATCGGTTTCCTGACAAGTCTTACCTATGCGTCTTACCTATACTCATAAACTTGTCGGTATTGTATACCGACATGTTGATGAGTAAGACATGTGCAACAATAAATACACGCAACTGTTGCACATGTGTCTTATTCATCATGTCTTACCTAACGTAACCAATACATATCATCTCAAAAAACCGACGTGTTATTGACCACCTCGTCTCCATCCTCGGCAGTTCTAATACACATGAACTGCTACATTTTAACATTATCCAACAAATCCTGGGGATATTCTGTTGGCGTTGCATCGTTTGTAACTCTCGTGTTAGTTACACAGTTAAATCCCTAGCTAATAGATGCCTCCAAGTTTTCCCTACATGTATCACGTCTAATCTGTAATAAAATGTTAGAGAAGCTGAACTAAGCTTTAAAATATTAAAATAATAATAATAATAAAATTTAATAAGGCAACAGCTTGTAAAATGCTTGAAGGAACACTAATCGTTAAATCATAAGAACTCATTAGTGTAAAAGAGAGAGACAGAGAAATAGAGAGAAAGAAAGATGGTGAATGCATGGAGGGAAAATAAATAGAAGAAAGAGGAAGAGAGGAGGTAGGATGAAGACAGGGAGGGAGGGTTAAGAAAAGGAGGAAGAGTGAAATGAGATAGGGATAAAAGGAGGAAGAAAGGAGTGAAAAAAGAGAGGGGGAGGTGAGAAAAGAGTAGTAGTAAGAAGGTAAGGAGATAGTGTGCAGGCAGTGAAAAGGTGGTTGAAGTGAGAGAGAGAGAGGGGGGAACTGTTTTGGAGGCAATGCAGTTGCCTGGTGCTGGAAATGCCGTGTAATGCTCCTAACGAACGATACAGATGGAGGACTCAGGTGAAATCTGGGAGGAGAAGAAGACAAAGGTGAGAAAGTCTTCATCGTCTGGGATACATGACAACAGCGAGGTAGACATGGTTGTAGCGGCAGCAAATGGCTCATTCTAGACAACAGTGGAAACAACAAAAACATACGTTTCAGAACAAGCCAACTTTTCGCTCATTATAGAGTTTCAACAACAGTTTATAAAGCGAAACGTTGTCTCAATAAAATCGTGGTCTACAACTTGTGTTTTTTCTTCAAGAGTGACTATAGGTTAGCACCATCCAGAAAATGGGAAGTTTTAGCGAAAGTTTCTACGGATAAAGAAGGAGACAAGGCTAAAGAATACATGGAAAGTATATGGGAAAAAGAAGGTATATATGCATAAAAGGACCAAATACGATTATCACAATAGAGGACTATCTACCATTAGTCCTCAGTCAAGATAGCAACAGCAGCAGCAGCAGCAGCAGCAGCAGTAGTTGTAGTAGTAGTAGTAGTAGTAGTAGTAGTAGCAGTAGCAGTAGTAGTAGTAGTAGTAGCAGTAGTAGCAGTAGTAGTAGTAGTAGTAGTAGTAGTAGTAGTAGTAGTAGCAGTAGTAGTAGTAGTAGTAGTAGTAGTAGCAGTAGTAGTAGTAGTAGTAGATAGTTCTCTGCATATAGCCTCGTTTGGTGATTGTAAAATCTTTTATATATGCTATTCTCATGTCTTTCCATATAATATAGGAGTGAGAGGGATTGAATTTGAATAGGTCGAACAGATATATGAGTGGGAAAGGGTCGAATTTGAGAAGGGACCCTCCGAGTATTTGCCAGTAGACCTGCCACTGCGTTCCTCCATTCCCATGTTCTTACGATAGCCTCTATGGCTAGCAGGAGAACATATGATGGAAGAGGAGGTGGGAAAGTGTCAGTGTTCTATGCACAGGGAATGACGGATTGTGTCAGAAAATGGGACTCAGAGATCAAGCTAATGATACGCCGGAATAAACAGAGGATGTTTGAGGGCCGCAGGCGAGGAAATGAATGTGAGAGATTAAAGAGAAAGAGTAGAGAGAGAGGGAATAGGGATTAAGAAGGCGGAAGAGAGACGGTACAGAGTTTAAGGATAAGGGGGAAAGGGAGTATAGTACGGAGATTAAGAAAGAGAGAGGGATTAA
Organism: Cherax quadricarinatus; assembly: GCF_038502225.1. Classification (NCBI taxonomy): domain Eukaryota; kingdom Metazoa; phylum Arthropoda; class Malacostraca; order Decapoda; family Parastacidae; genus Cherax; species Cherax quadricarinatus. The sequence continues at coordinate 23,122,811 of NC_091305.1, read as the reverse complement.
GGAGGAGAAGAAAAGGGACACGAATTAAGGAGAGACGACAGAGAGATTAAGGAATAGGGAGAGATGGCATACAAATTAAGGAGGAGTGGGGGGTATATAGATTCAGGAGAGAGAAGAGGGTGATGAAGAGATTTAAGAGGTGAGAGAGAGAAATACTGACTAGATATTAAGGAGGAGGAGGAGGCGAAAGGATAGAGAGATTAAGGCAGAGAAGGAGATGGGGTAGAAGTTAGAAGAGAAGGAATAGAGGGAGTAGAGAGATTACGGAGGAGAAGAGAGTAAAGAGAGACTAATGAAAAAAAGGAGAAAGGGTAGTGAGATTAATTACAGACAGGTGGATTCTTGGAACGGTGTGCTGAAAAATATAGAAGAGTAATTACTGTGTGATTTGAGTTGGGGGGAAGAGAAAGAGAGTGTAGATAATATTAATGAGAAACTTTGCTGATGTATTGATAAAAGAAGGGTCTTATATGGACATGGACAATATAGGATAGAGGGAGAGAGAGAGAGTGAGAGAGAGAGAGTGAGAGAGAGGAGGGAGGGAGAGAGAGTTCATACAAAAAGTAATCAGCATGGAGGCTGTCTACAGTCAGACTAACTATAATCCAGCTACCTCTGTTTCTTTATAGATAATTGTGGCAGGAATTCTACAGTAGAAGGCTTTCTTCCTGCCCTTCGCTTCCTCTGACATTCTGCTAGATTGAAAAAGGAGGCAACAATACAATGAAGTTTCAGAAAAGCGAGCTTAACCATTCGATAAGAAATGTTGGAATGGCAGAAAGAATAAGTTATAATTGCTACCCCTGTACTGACACAACTCCTGCTGGCATTATTTATGCTACTCTCACACCAACAATAGTGTTGTGTCTGCCATTAATAATCGCACTGTTTCTTCAGCTGAATACCACTCTCGGGTGAACCATGAGCCACTGGATATCTTGTGTACGCTAGGAACTAAGGGCAGGTGCTTCTGGCTATCAACAGCGTCATGGTAGATTTCTATAATTGCAAAACTGTGTGTCCAACTGATTTGTTTTGGCACTAGCATCTTCAGAGGGAAACTATTTCAGTGCTTCCCATCTGTTTGCAAAAAAAAAAAAAAATCAGTAGCCATAATAGTGTTACATAGCATGTCACGGCGACTTGTGTTACATAGCATGCCACGGAGACTAGTGTTACATAGCATGCCACGGAGACTAGTGTTACATACCATGCCACGGAGACTAGTGTTACATAGCATGCCACGGAAACTAGTGTTATAGCTGACATTATCAGAAGTCACCTTGAAGAGCATAACTTGATAAATGAATCTCAGCATGGATTCACGAGAGGTCGTTCCTGCCTGACAAACTTACTGATGTTCTTCAATAGAACATTTGAGGCAGTTGACAGTGATAAGGAATATGATATTGTTTATTTGGATTTTAGTAAAGCCTTCGATAGAGTACCTCACAAGAGACTCTTAAGAAAAGTGGCAGCTCATGGTATAGGAGGTAAATTTCTAGCATGGATTGAGGCATGGCTTACCAATAGAAAGCAGAGAGTTACCATTAATGGAGCGAAATCTGAATGGGGATTAGTCACTAGTGGCGTTCCACAAGGATCAGTTTTAGGCCCTCTCTTGTTCATAATTTACATTAATGACCTTGATGAAGGGATTACGAGTGACATGAGTAAATTTGCTGATGATGCAAAGATAGGCCGTATAATTCACTCTGAGGAGGATATCAATGAACTCCAGGACGATTTGGACAAATTAATGTCTTGGTCTGAAAAATGGCAGATGAAGTTCAATGTGGATAAGTGTAAGGTACTTGCCCTTGGTAATGAAAATAACCCTCGAAGTGAAGGTGAAGTAGAGCTTGATCATACAGAATGTGAAAAAGACTTGGGAGTCATGGTAAGCAGAAATCTAAAGCCAAGACAGCAGTGCCTTAGTGTGCGCAACAAGGCCAACAGATTACTTGGATTTATCTCAAGAAGTATAAGTAACAGAAGTCCAAAAGTTATTTTACAGCTCTATACATCACTAGTAAGGCCTCATTTAGATTATGCTGCTCAGTTTTGGTCCCCTTACTACAGGATGGATATAGACTCATTAGAGAACATACAGAGAAGAATGACTAAAATGATGTGTACTTAGCTCAGTGGTGACGTGTACTTAGCTCAGTGGTGACGTGTACTTAGCTCTGTGAAGACCTGTTTGCGCGCTCTCTACGAATTGAAGCAAGATGCCCTCCATCGAGCAACTTTACCAACAGCTTAAGGAAGAATTGAGGATGGCGAAGATGGAGATTCGGCGACTGACCGAGGAAAACAAGAAGATTCGTAGTAGTCCTCCTGTTTTGAGTCCTCAGGTCAAGAAAGGAAATTGGTCAGTGGCTGGACAGCAGGGAACGAAGTTGATGATCAAGAAGACGAATGGAAAGGTAGAAACGATGAAGAAGAAAGAGACTGCCGTGGAAACTGTTGTGGAAACATCTAATACATTCTCAGTGCTACCCGACGAATGTGAGTCGACTACTGGGAACGTCACGACGAACGACATCAAGGAAGGTAAGAATATTGTTGTTGTTGGGGATAGCCAAGTTAGGTATATGGATAGGGCGTTCTGCTTGAAGGACAGGAGTAGGAGACAGAGAGTTTGCTTTCCTGGGGCTGGGATGGAGGATATTGTTAGCCGTCTGGATGACATCATGAGAGGTAATGGGAGCAAGCCTATTTTCTGTCTCAGTGCTGGAGGCAACGATGTTGGCAGACGTGGGAGTGAAGACCTGATTAGCAGGTACAGGTCAGCAATAGAAATAATTAGGAGGAAGGGTGGGAACCCTGTCATACGTGGTATTTTGCCAAGGAGAGGAGTTGAAAATGAATGGTTGTCCAGAGCAATTGGTGTCAATTGCTGGCTGGACAAATACTGTAAGGAAAATGCGGTAACATTCATTGACAACTGGGACCTCTTCTATGGCAGAAATGACATGTATGCCAGGGATGGGGTTCACTTATCTAGGTCTGGGGTGGGAGCACTGGCAACTGCAGTGGAGGGAGCTGTTAGGACTTTAAACTAGGAATAGTTAGTGGTATGGGTTTTGGCAGGAAAACAGTGAAGTCCCAGTGTAGTAATATTATGAGTTCTAGGGGAACTAGTAATAAGCAGAACGAGGTAGATATTGAAAAGCCAGTGACATTGGGTGATAAGGACAGTAATAGGTGTAGTAGAAAAACAGAAATGAGCAGGAAGGGTAAAGAGAAAGGAGAGTCTTTCAATGTTTATTATGCTAATAGCCGTAGTGCTAGGAATAAGATGGACGAGTTGAGATTAGTTGCTAGTGCAGGTAACATTGATGTATTTGCCTTAACTGAGACGTGGTTTAATTCAAAAAGTCGAGACATGCCTGCGGAATGTCACATTCAGGGTTTTAAATTGTTCCAAGTAGATAGAAGTATCGGGAAGGGGGGTGGGGTGGCATTGTATGTCCGAGATCGCTTGAACTGTTGCATAAAAACGGGTATTAAGTCTGAAGTAACACACACAGAGTCTGTTTGGATAGAATTTTCAGAGGGGCATGAAAAACTGATTTTAGGAGTGATACACCGTCCCCCAAACTTAGATAGGGACCAAGGGAGACTACTATGGGAGGAAATTGTTAGGGCCACAAGGCACGATAATGTAGTAATTCTAGGAGACTTTAACTTTAGTCATATTGATTGGAATTTCTTGATTGGGAATTTAGAATCATACGACTTCTTAGAAGTAGTTCAGGATTGTTTTTTGAAGCAGTTTGTGACAGAACCTACAAGGGAAAATAACCTGCTTGACTTAGTTCTGGCAAACAATGAATCCCTTGTTAATAATTTAGAAATTTCAGAGGAACTGGGTGCTAGCGACCACAAATCAATTACATTTAGCATTGAATGGAAGTACGATAGTAGCGATAACTCAGTAACAGTCCCAGTTTTTCGCTTAGCAGATTACGATGGGCTTAGAGAACACTTATCATCTGTTGACTGGGGTAACGAAGAGAGCTATCAATATGACAGTTTTCTGAACATTATACATGCTGCTCAAAGAACGTTTATCCCATATAAAGAAATTAGATCAAATAGAAATGACCCAAAATGGATGAATGATAGGCTCAAATATCTACTAGGGCATAAGAAAGGAATTTATAGGCGTATCAAAAGAGGTGAGGGTCATCTTATGAATCAGTATATTGACATTAAGAGGGACATTAAAAAGGGGATAAGAAAAGCTAAAAGGGACTATGAAATTAAAGTTGCTAGGGATTCTAAAACTAACCCAAAAAGTTTTTTCCAGGTCTATAGAACAAAAGTTAGAGATAAGATAGGGCCCCTTAAAAATAACTATGGGCATCTTACTGACAAAGAGAATGAAATGTGCTCGATTTTTAATAATTATTTTCTCTCAGTTTTTACACAGGAAGACACTAACAATATTCCAGTAATTAATTTTTATAGTGGGGTAGAAGAAGATAAATTATGTAACATCACAGTCACTAGTGAAATGGTTGTGAAGCAGATAGACAGACTGAAGCAAAATAAGTCGCCGGGTCCTGATGAGGTTTTTTCAAGGGTTCTTAAGGAATGCAAAATGGAACTCTGTGAACCATTAACTAATATTTTTAATTTATCTCTTCAAACAGGTGTAGTGTCTGATATGTGGAAGATGGCTAATGTAATTCCTATTTTTAAAACAGGGGACAAGTCGTTACCGTCAAATTACCGCCCAATAAGCCTGACCTCAATTGTAGGCAAATTACTAGAGTCAATTATAGCTGAGATTATAAGAAGCCATCTCGATAAGCATAGCTTGATTAATGATACTCAGCATGGATTCACAAGAGGCCGGTCTTGTCTAACTAATTTATTAACTTTCTTCAGTAAAGCTTTTGAGGCTGTTCACCACGATAAAGAATTTGATATTATTTACTTAGATTTTAGTAAGGCTTTTGATAGAGTTCCGCACCATAGACTGTTAAAGAAAGTGGCAGCTCATGGCATTGGGGGAAAAGTGCTCTCGTGGATCGAGTCATGGCTCATTGACAGGAAGCAGAGAGTGTCCATAAATGGGGTTGAATCCGAGTGGGGATCTGTAACAAGTGGCGTTCCACAGGAATCAGTCTTGGGCCCGTTGTTGTTTATAATATATATCAATGATCTTGATGAGGGAATTACTAGTGATATGAGCAAATTCGCCGATGACACAAAGATATCTCCCCTCATTCTACGCCTCTCCAGAGAGTGGAGATTTAAGGCTTTAATTCTCTAATGAGTCTATGTCCATCCTGTAGTAAGGGGACCAAAACTGAGCAGCATAATCTAAATGAGGCCTTACTAGTGATGTATAGAGCTGTAAAATAACTTTTGGACTTCTGTTACTTATACTTCTTGAGATAAATCCAAGTAATCTGTTGGCCTTGTTGCGCACACTAAGGCACTGCTGTCTTGGCTTTAGATTTCTGCTTACCATGACTCCCAAGTCTTTTTCACATTCTGTATGACCAAGCTCTACTTCACCTTCACTTCGAGGGTTATTTTCATTACCAAGGGCAAGTACCTTTCACTTATCCACATTAAACTTCATCTGCCATTTTTCAGACCAAGACATTAATTTGTTCAAATCGTCCTGGAGTTCATTGATATCCTCCTCAGAGTGAATTATACGGCCTATCTTTGTATCATCAGCAAACTTACTCATGTCACTAGTAATCCCTTCATCAAGGTCATTAATGTAAATTATGAACAGGAGAGGGCCTAAAACTGATCCTTGTGGAACGCCACTAGTGACTAATCCCCATTCAGATTTCACTCCATTAATGGTAACTCTCTGCTTTCTATTGGTAAGCCATGCCTCAATCCATGCTAGAACTTTACCTCCTATACCATGAGCTGCCACTTTTCTTAAGAGTCTCTTGTGAGGTACTCTGTCGAAGGCTTTACTAAAATCCAAATAAACAATATCATATTCCTTATCACTGTCAACTGCCTCAAATGTTCTATTGAAGAACGTCAGTAAGTTTGTCAGGCAGGAACGACCTCTCGTGAATCCATGCTGAGATTCATTTATCAAGTTATGCTCTTCAAGGTGACTTCTGATAATGTCAGCTATAATTGATTCTAATAACTTGCCCACTATAGATGTCAGGCTTATTGGACGGTAATTTGAAGGAGTGGACTTATCCCCTGATTTGAATATAGGAACCACATTAGCCATCTTCCACAACTCTGGCACAACACTGGTAAGGATGGACGCATTGAATACACTCGTTAATGGCTGACTAAGCTCCATCTTGCATTCCTTAAGTACCCTTGAAAACAACTCATCGGGTCCCGGGGACTTATTTTGTTTCAGTTTGTCTATCTGTTTAATAACCATGTCCCTCGTGACAGTAATATTAGTTAACTTAAATTCATCAGAAACTAAATAATTGTTAATTACTGGAATCTCATTTACATCTTCCTGTGTAAAAACTGACAAAAAATAGTCATTAAATAAGGAACACATTTCCAGTTCATTATCCGTCAGCTGTTCATTCCCAGATTTCAGAGGTCCTACTTTTTCCTTCACCTTCGTCCTATACACTTGAAAGAACCCCTTTGGATTAGTCTTTGATTCATTAGCAACTCTAATTTCATAGTCACGTTTAGCCTTTCTAATCGCCTTTTTTACTTCTCTTTTAAGCTGAACATATTGGTCAGTAAGGTTAACCTCTCCTCTTCTGATGCGCCTATAAATTCCCCTTTTCTCCCCTAATAGATGATTTAGCCTCCTGTTAACCCATTTGGGATCGTTATTATTAGACCTAATTTCCCTCTGGGGAATGTATATACTCTGGGCACTGTGTACATTATTAAGAAAACAATCATAAAAGCAGATCCCTTCATATTCATAAGTATGATTATCGTCAATAAAATCATTAGCTAGATAACCCCAATCAAGATTAGACAGATGTTCCCTAAGTCCATTATAATCGGCAGAACGAAAATCAGGGATTTTTACTGTATTATCATTATTCTTGCATTCCCAATTAATGCTAAAAGTGATGGATTTGTGATCACTTGCGCCAAGCTCTTCAGTGATCTCCAGATCATTCACGAGTGTTTCCTTATTTGACAAGACTAGGTCTAGCAAATTATTACCCCTGGTAGGCTCAGTTATGCTCTGTTTCAGAAAACAGTCCTGAACTGTTTCCATAAAGTCACTGGACTCTAGATTACCTGTCAAAGAATTCCAGTCAATTTGACTAAAGTTAAAGTCCCCTACTATGACTATGTTACTGTGTCCAGAAGCCCTAACAATTTCGTCCCAAAGAAGTCTCCCTCTATCGTGATCCAAGCCTGGAGGTCGGTATATTACACCTAGAATTAGTTTTTCTTGACCCTCCACGAACTCTACCCAAACAGACTCTGTTACTGCTCCATCTATTTTTATACCTGTTTTTATGCAATAATTAATATTTTCTCGAACATACAATGCAACTCCTCCCCCCTTCCCATTACATCTATCCACATTGAACAACTTAAATACCTGAATATTACACTCAGCAGTCATATCCCGACTCTTTAAATCATACCACGTTTCAGTTAATGCAATGATATCAAAGTTCCCAGCACATGCTACCAAACGTAGTTCATTAATTTTATTTCTTGCACTTCGACTGTTAGCATAAAATACCATCATATGTTTTTTCTTCTGCACATTTTTCCTATTCATCTTTGTTTTTACACAATTTCTGAAATTATCATTACCCAAAGTTACTCCATGACAGTTACTATTAAGATTCTTAATATCAGAGCATAAGTCAATATATCCATACTCATTATTAATCATTTCTAAACCCATACCTCTAACTAATCCTAGTTTAAAGTCCTAACAACCCCATCAACTGAGTTAGCAAGAAAACCCACACCTGCCCTGGATAAGTGAACCCCATCCCTGGCATACATGTCATTTCGGCCATAGAAGTTGTCCCAGCTGTCAATGAATGGTACTGCATTATCCTTACAGTGTTTATCCAGCCAACAATTAATACCAATTGCTCTGGACAGCCATTCATTACCAACACCTCTTCTTGGCAAAATGCCACATATAACAGGGCGCCCCCCCTTCTTCCTAATTATGTCTATAGCTGTCCTGAACTTTCTAACTAAATCCTCACTTCTACGCTTGCCTACATCATTGCCTCCAGCACTGAGGCAAATAATAGGATTGATCCCATTACCGTTCATGATGTTGTCAAGCCAGCTAACAATGTCCTCCATCCCAGCCCCAGGAAAGCATACCCTTTGTATCCTACTCCTGTCCTTCAAGCAGAAGGCCCTATCCATGTATCTAACCTGGCTATCCCCAACAACAAGAATATTCTTACCTTCCTTGTTGTCGTTCGTCGTGACGATCCCAGTAGTCGACTCACATTCGTCGGGTAGCACCGAGAATGCATTGGAGGTTTCCACAGGAGTTTCCACAGCAGTCTCTTTCTTCTTCATCGTTTCTGGCTTTCCATTCGTCTTCTTGATCGTCAACTTCGTCATACCCTGCTGTCCAGCCACTGACCACGATCCCTTCTTGACCTGAGGACTCGAAACAGGAGGACTACTACGAATCCTCTTGTTTTCCTCGGTCAATCGCCGTATCTCCATCTTCGCTGCCCTCAATTCTTCCTTAAGTTGCTGGTAAAGTTGCTCGATGGAGGGCATGTTGGTTCAGTCCACGGGAGCAAACAAGACACTTCTTCACAGAGTTAAGTACAGGTCACCACTGAGTTAAGTACAGGTCACCACTCAAGAGAATAGTGAGAAGAGAATAGTGTTACATAGCATGCCACAGAGACTAGTGTTACATAGCATACCACGGAGACTAGTGTTACATAGCATGCCACGAAGGCTAGTGTTACATAGCATGCCACGGAGAATAGTGTTACATAGCATGCCACGGAGACTAGTGTTACATAGCATGCCACAGAGACTAGTGTTACATAGCATGCCACGGAGGCTAGTGTTACATAGCATGTCACGGAGAATAGTGTTACACAGCATGCCTCGGAGACTAGTGCTACATAGCACATGTCACGGAGAATAGTGTTACACAGCATGCCTCGGAGATTAGTGCTACATAGCATGCCACGGAGAATAGTGTTACATAGCATGCCATGGAGACTAGTGTTACATAGCACGCCACGGAGAATAGTGTTATAGCATGCCATGGTGACTAGCGTTACATAGCATGCCACGGAGACTAGTGTTACATAGCATGCCACGGTGATTTGTGTTACATAGCATGCCACGGTGACTTGTGTTACATAGCATGCCACGGAGACTAGTGTTACATAGCATGCCACGGAGACTAGTGTTACATAGCATGCCACGGAGGCTAGTGTTACATAGCATGTCACGGAGAATAGTGTTACACAGCATGCCTCGGAGACTAGTGCTACATAGCATGGCACGGAGAATAGTGTTACACAGCATGCCTCGGAGATTAGTGCTACATAGCATGCCACGGAGAATAGTGTTACATAGCATGCCATGGAGACTAGTGTTACATAGCACGCCACGGAGACTAGTGTTACATAGCATGCCACGGTGACTTGTGTTACATAGCATGCCACGGTGACTTGTGTTACATAGCATGCCACGGAGACTAGTTTTACATAGCATGCCACGGTGACTTGTGTTAATTAGCATGCCACGGTGACTAGTGTTACATAGCATGCCACGGTGACTTGTGTTACATAGCATGCCACGGAGACTAGTGTTACATAGCATGCCACGGTGACTAGTGTTACATAGCATGCCACAGTGACTTGTGTTACATAGCATGCCACGGAGACTAGTGTTACATAGCATGCCACGGTGACTTGTGTTACATAGCATGCCACGGAGAATAGTGTTACATAGCATGCCACGGTGACTTGTGTTACATAGCATGCCACGGTGACTTGTGTTACATAGCATGCCACGGTGACTTGTGTTACACAGCATGCCACAGTGACTTGTGTTACATAGCATGCCACGGAGACTAGTGTTACATAGCATGCCACGTTGACTAGTGTTACATAGCATGCCACGGTGACTTGTGTTACATAGCATGCCACGGTGACTTGTGTTACATAGCATGCCACGGAGACTAGTGTTACATAGCATGCCACGGAGACTTGTGTTACATAGCATGCCACGGAGACTAGTGTTACATAGCATGCCACGGTGACTTGTGTTACATAGCATGCCACGGAGACTTGTGTTACATAGCATGCCACGGAGACTAGTGTTACATTGCATACCACGGAGACTAGTGTTACATACCATGCCACGGAGACTTGTGTTACATAGCATGCCACGGAGACTAGTGTTACATAGCATGCCACGGAGACTTGTGTTACATAGCATGCCACGGAGACTAGTGTTACATAGCATGCCACGGTGACTTGTGTTACATAGCATGCCACGGAGACTTGTGTTACATAGCATGCCACGGAGACTAGTGTTACATTGCATACCACGGAGACTAGTGTTACATACCATGCCACGGAGACTTGTGTTACATAGCATGCCACGGAGACTAGTGTTACATAGCATGCCACGGAGACTAGTGTTACATAGCATGCCACGGAGACTAGTGTTACATACCATGCCACGGAGACTAGTGTTACATAGCATGCCACGGTGACTTGTATTACATAGCATGCCACGGAGACTAGTGTTACATAGCATGCCACGGTGACTTGTGTTACATAGCATGCCACGGAGACTTGTGTTACATAGCATGCCACGGAGACTAGTGTTACATTGCATACCACGGAGACTAGTGTTACATACCATGCCACGGAGACTTGTGTTACATAGCATGCCACGGAGACTAGTGTTACATAGCATGCCACGGAGACTTGTGTTACATAGCATGCCACGGAGACTAGTGTTACATAGCATGCCACGGTGACTTGTGTTACATAGCATGCCACGGAGACTTGTGTTACATAGCATGCCACGGAGACTAGTGTTACATAGCATGCCACGGAGACTAGTGTTACATAGCATGCCACGGAGACTAGTGTTACATACCATGCCACGGAGACTAGTGTTACATAGCATGCCACGGAGACTAGTGTTACATACCATGCCACGGAGACTAGTGTTACATAGCATGCCACGGAGACTAGTGTTACATAGCATGCCACGGAGACTAGTGTTACATAGCATGCCACGGTGACTTGTGTTACATAGCATGCCACGGAGACTAGTGTTACATAGCATGCCACGGAGACTAGTGTTACATACCATGCCACGGAAACTAGTGTTACATAGCATGCCACTGAGACTAGTGTTACATAGCATTCCACGGTGACTTGTGTTACATAGCATGCCACAGAAACTAGTGTTACATAGCATGCCACGGAGACTAGTGTTACATAGCATGCCACGGAGACTAGTGTTACATAGCATGCCACGGAGACTAGTGTTACATACCATGCCACGGAGACTAGTGTTACATACCATGCCACGGAGACTAGTGTTATATAGCATGCCACGGTGACTTGTGTTACATAGCATGCCACGGAGACTAGTGTTACATAGCATGCCACGGAGACTAGTGTTACATAGCATGCCACGGAGACTAGTGTTACATAGCATGCCACGGTGACTTGTGTTACATAGCATGCCACGGAGACTAGTGTTACATAGCATGCCACGGAGACTAGTGTTACATACCATGCCACGGAGACTAGTGTTACATACCATGCCACGGAGACTAGTGTTATATAGCATGCCACGGTGACTTGTGTTACATAGCATGCCACGGAGACTCGCACCGTTGCATCATGTTATTCTATCGTTTGGCTCTTCAGAATGGCCTTTATGCTTGATTAATTAGAATTTCCTTAACATCTTCGACGGTTGTACGAGGTCATTTCCTGGTCTCTTTTTATTTTTCCAAGTCACATGAAGTGGAGTGATTTAAAGCTTTTCTTCTTGCAGCTTGTTCGTTAATGGGGATGCGAGTATTGATGCCATTTTCTGTACACTCACGAGTTTTTTGTGAACTGTCATGTAATTGGGAGACAAGAAATGTACAGCTGGGGCGTTGCTGTGAAATTTCTTGCTGTGAGAGTTAGCATCCTCTGATCTTTATTACTCACAGTGGGACATTATTAAGTATGTTTCAATCATTACTCACTAATGTTCCAAAAGCATTCTCCATTCCTTCTCTCTCTCTCTCTCTCTCTCTCTCTCTCTCTCTCTCTCTCTCTCTCTCTCTCTCTCTCTCTCTCTCTCTCTCTCTCTCTCTCTCTCTCTCTCTCTCTCAAACAGACGGACGGAGCAAGATACTCATTCATCATCTTATTATGATAAGCTATTTGCTCCTTCCAGCAGTGAAAGCATTTGTCTTCATTAAGGTCCTCAGGGGTAAGCTCTGCTGCCTGTGACTGTAACAACTGGTGACGTGACTGTAACAGCTGGTGACGTGACTATAACAGCTGGTGACGTGACTATAACAGCAGGTGACGTGACTGTAACAGCTGGTGATGTGACTGTAACACCTCCTGGCGCGACTGTAATACCTACTGGCGGGACTGTAGCATCCACTGACGTGACGGTAATACCTACTGGCGCGACATTAGCACCAACTGACGCGACTCTATCACCCGCTCTCGTGACAACCAGCAGTACTCACAAGACGGACGAGCAAGGGCGAGATGTGCTCATAGCGTCGACGTGATTTACATTTAGTGGGAGTTTGTACGTTGTTCCGATGTGATTCATTCCAATTATTTCGATAAATATTGTCATTTACGTGTCAATAATCACCTTTCTTATTTATTATGTCGTGTTCATAGATCACTCTGGCTGTTGCTGGCGTTTTTTGGGGTCACATAAATTATACCATATGATATACAGTACAGTTTTAATATAGCATTTTATATACAAGTTAGTTATAGATTTCTTATAGTATTTATATAGTTTAATAGAGCTTTAATAGAGTTGTAATATAGATTTAATTATTTTTATAATGGTGAAGTGACGAACGTTTAGTGGTTATGTAGACTTCTTGGGAATGAGACGTATTACAGTTTGAACCACGGAAGGGGAGAGTAGCTCCAGTTTCTTTGATCAAGAGCCCTTCCTCGGCATCAGGGCACCTCTCCCTTGACAGGGACATATTGGATTTCTGAGTGTTTGAACATTCTCTCACTGAGTGACTGATTACTGTTCTCCCCTCCTTATTGTTCTGTGATGGCTGTTGACACTACAAGGACTTGTGGTGTATTCTGAGTGTGAGTACTGGACGTGTGGTGTATCCTGAGTGTGAGTACTGGACGTGTGGTGTATTCTGAGTGTGAGTACTGGACGTGTGGTGTATTCTGAGTGTGAGTACTGAACGTGTGGTGTATTCTGAGTGTGAGTACTGGACGTGTGGTGCATTCGGAGTGTGAGTACTGGACGTGTGGTGTGTTCTGAATGTGAGTACTGGACGTGTGGTGTATTCTGAGTGTGAGTACTGGACGTGTGGTGCATTCGGAGTGTGAGTACTGGACGTGTGGTGTGTTCTGAATGTGAGTACTGGACGTGTGGTGTATTCTGAGTGTGAGTACTGGACGTGTGGTGTGTTCTGAATTGAGTACTGGACGTGTGGTGTGTTCTGAATGTGAGTACTGGACGTGTGGTGTGTTCTGAATGTGAGTACTGGACGTGTGGTGTATTCTGAGTGTGAGTACTGGACGTGTGGTGTGTTCTGAATTGAGTACTGGACGTGTGGTGTGTTCTGAATGTGAGTACTGGACGTGTGGTGTGTTCTGAATGTGAGTACTGGACGTGTGGTGTATTCTGAGTGTGAGTACTGGACGTGTGGTGTGTTCTGAATTGAGTACTGGACGTGTGGTGTGTTCTGAATGTGAGTACTTGAACTGTGATGCGCTCTGAGTGTGACGCAGGGGAGAGAGAGAGAGTCCATATAAACTAGTACAAGTACACAGGTGCACGTACTAGTATACACATGCACGTACAATGACACATACGCAAACAGGCGTACTTATATTTATTCCTGAGCACATTCATGAGTTTCGTACAGGTGAAACACCACAAGCGGCTACAGGAGTAAGTCGGATAAACAGTCGGAAAAAGCTTACGAATTATTGTTGGGTCGAGCGCACAACTTTTCCTGAACGTGGAAAATAAGTCGCTTGTCTCTCTGGTGACGTCAAAGGCTTCATTCCGAGCGACCGCAAGATAGGATCAGCCGGCTACGGTTGCACGCCGCTGCAATAAATGGAGTGGTGTGAGCCCCGAGCTTTGCTCGAGACTTGTTGTGATGTTTCCCGCATGAGGGAGTGAGCCAGTGAGATGTTTGAATCCGACTTTATCAAGTTTCGTGCAGCTTTGTGTGAGCTTTCAGGCTTCGGGTAGTTTATCTCTGGCTCTTATCTCGCGGGAACGAGTTATCTCTCACAAAGACAAGTTTGTTTAATTGTGCCGTTATATTTTTGTTAGAGATGTCGTTGAGTCCTTTTGAAGACGTGATGCTGATGATAAATTAGACACATGTGCAACACTTGGGAATCTTTATTGTGGAAACGTTTCGCCACACAGTGGCTTCATCAGTCCTATACAAAAAAAAAAAATAAAATGGTGAAGATCAGGCGTTTGTCAGATATGTTGTTGAAGGACTCTTTACCCAAAGAAATGGAGACACTGTTTTCCCTTAACGAATCGAAAGTAGGAGTGACATATGACCAAGACGCTATGTCACCCCTGCGGTTTTGGCTCTTCACGTGAATGTAATATTATTTTCAGTGCTCGTGTGAGACACGCTGTACTGACTTTGTTGTGTCGCGTGACACAGAAGGGTTCCAGCCAGCAGGAGGTGGGAGATGAGTTCAGGTCAGCAGGAAGCAGGAGAAGGGTATCAGTCAACAGGAGCAGGGAGATGAATTCCTGTCGGTAGGGAGCAAGAGAAAAATGGCATCCAGCAGGGGGTCAGGAGAAGGGTGACAGTCAGGTAGGTGCAGGAGATTCAAGCCAGTAGAGTCCGCAGCTAACACCACCTATCCATCCATCTATCTACAATGCGATACACACACACACACACACACACACACACATACACACACACACACAAACACAGACAGACACACACACACACACACACACACACACAGACACACATACACACACACACACACACACACACACACACACACACACACACACACACACACACACACACACACACACACACACACACACATATATATATATATATATATATAGATATATATATAGATATATATATATATCGTGCCGAATAGGTAAAATTTGCAATTTTGGCTTAAATGGCAACGCTCCCCTTACCGAATAAGGCAAGCGAAAATTTGTGTATGCAGTAATTTCACAAAAATCATTCTGAACCTAACGAAAACAATATATTTCATTGTGTTTGTTTATTATTAAATTTATCTTCGTCATCTGTTTTGTGCAAGCGGGGGATGATTGATAAGGTTTCAGAGGCAGTGGTACACAGGCAGTGTGTTAAAGTGACCTGGGCGACCCAGAGGGTCATGCCCGCAAGGGAGAGAGAGGAATGGAGTGTTGTTGACTCTAGGCTGAGTTGGGGGCAAGTGAGAGCGAGGCAGGTTTGGTATGCCCACCCAGAGACCTGCCCACTGGTGGAAACTATGGAAACTAGCCTTGTAGGCTTACTGTCTACATTTTGCTCGGCCACGTACCATGGTCGTCCTCGACAATGCTTGACTGGAAAAAAAAAACTCACTCTCTCTCTCTCTCTCTCTCTCTCTCTCTCTCTCTCTCTCTCTCTCTCTCTCTCTCTCTCTCTCTCTCTCTCTCTCTCTCTCTCTCTCTCTCTCTCTCTCTCTCACAGGAACATTGCACAGAACACAAAATAAAACATATATATTCATGTAGACATGGACAAAAAGAATCTTCCTACAGGGAAGGAAGAAAAAAAAGGTGGGGAGTGTTAAACATCGTGGTCCAAGGCAATGAGCCTCGGCGGGCGTCACTGCCCGCCTTCCTGTGTCTGGACAGATACTGCAACACATGAGACATCGCTACAGTTGAGCTGTGACGTAGCAGGGTACAGTCTCCCCAGGAATGGTGAAGCAGTCATTGTGGAGTAGTCACTGCAGGGTTCACTCATCCTGGGGCACAACCTGCTGGTGCCCTTGAGTGAAGCATCGTCAGTACTCGGCAACTGGGTGTGACTTCTTCTGGCAAGGAACTCAGGAGGACATGTCTCGCCTGGGACTGTCACTGCCGGCGAGTATGAAGTGAGTCGTGGCAGGGACGATTCAGGCAAACCATCTGGCAGTCGTAACAGCATACACCATAACTGGAGTGAGAGGGCTAGCAGTCAAAATGACATTATACTTTGTGCAGGCTGCTCACTGAGCTGTGACACAAGTCAGACAGTCGCATGCTGACAGGGCTACTGCGGCTTGATCATGATATCAATAAGCCTACATGGCTAGTTTCCATAGTTTCCACCAGAGGGCAGGTCTCTGGGCGTGCATACCCAGGCCTGCCTCGCTCTTACCTGCCGCCAACTCAGTCTAGAGTCAGCAACACTCCACTCTTCTCTCCCTTGTGGGCATGGCTTTCTGGTTCACCCAGAGCCCTTAAACATACTGCCTGTGTACCACTAATCCAAATATAGCAAGAAGCCTCCTAAGCATCATCATTCATCCCCCGCTTACACACACCAAATGACGACAATAAATGGTGGCAACGGTGGGAAGAATGATAAGGCTTCAGAGGGACCTTACTTCATGGTACACAGTGTTTAAATGCCTTGGGCGACCAGAGGGCCCTGCCCGAGAGGGAAAGAGAAGTGGAGTGTTGTTGACTCTTGGTTGAGATGGCAGCAAGTCAGAGCAAGGCAAGCCTGGGTATGCCCACCCGGAGACCTGCTCTCTGATGGAAACTATGGAAACTAGCCATGTACGCTTACTGTCTACAATTTATTGTGCGCTGTATAGCCCTTGTGGTTTAGCGCTTCTTTTTTATTATAATAATAACAATACAATTTATTGTAAACATATCTAAAATATTTTTAGTTGGATTAGGCTAAATTAAACTGTGCTTGTTATAATAAGGTTAGTAAGTTTTCTAAGGTTCTTTAGGTACAAAATTAGTAATTTTTGAATTAACAAATATATATATATATATATATATATATATATATATATATATATATATATATATATATATATATATATATATATATATATATATATATATATATATATACATACATACAAAACAACCACTGTGAAAGACTAGAGAAATTCCAAGCGCTTTCGTGACTACTCACATTATCAAGGAACTATGAAAGTAAAGCATCCAAAGAAGGTATATAAGGGGTCTGGCCAACACCTCACTATCAGATCCCACAACAGTTAAACACCTGACGCACGCCAGCCCAACTGGACAGGTCCTTCACACAACCCAACAACAAACTATTCTACCCAAGAAAATTTTAAAAATTATTATTTGTCCAGTGTATTATTAAATTCTTCACAAATCCTATTAATTAAAAATGCATCTAATATATATAAACCAAAGGAAATATTCATATTATTGCCAAACTGCTTTTTATGAAACAAGATTCAATTATATTCCTGTCGACCATGGACTTGCTTGATACTACTTTCTCAACTTTTTGAAAATCAATTGGATGGTTAAAATCTCTTACATGAATAAATAGAGCATTGGAATCTTGTCCAGTTCTAATGCTATATTTATGTTGTTTTAATCTTCGAGATTTTTACCAGTTTGACCATAATAAACTTTATCGCAAATTTTACAAGGAATCTTATAGACACATCCATCAGCATTTTGGGGGGAATTCTTTATCAAAAGTTTTTTTACTGTATCAAGATTTTTGAATACAACTTAAATAATTAAAAGTCTTAAGAAGAGAAGGCATATCAACCAAGTTTTCATGGTAAGGGAGAACCAATATATTTTTAGTTGAATAAGGCTGGTTGTCCCTTTTTGGATTGTAAAAAGTATTTCTAGCAACTTTAAAAGATTTATCAATTACATTTCTTGGGTATTTTAAATCATTACCTATTTCATAAATTTTGGATATTTCCTCATCTATGAACTCAGGACTACAAATTCGTAAAGCTTTCAAAAACATTGATGAGAAAACAGACAGTTTGACTCTATATTGATGCGAAGAATAATAGTGGACATAGGAACAGTTATTTGTAGGTTTTCTGTAAATTTTAAATTTAAATTCATTATTACCCTTAATAATTAAAACATCTAAAAAAGGCAATGAGTTATTTTCTTCAAACTCAACAGTAAAGTTTATAGAATGGGCTAAGCTATTTAATTTTCCAAGGAAATGGTGTATATCTACATTTTTTGGGCATAAGACACAAAATATCATCAACACATCTGAACCATTTAGCTCTATTAGGGAGGACTGAGTTAAGTAACCTTGTTTCAAAAAATTCCATGTATAGGTTACTATAGATGGAATTTATCCTCTGATGAAATTAATATTAGTATACAGCTCTATGTTAAAACCAAACATTCCCAATTGCCCTCAAAGATTCTTTAAGTCTTATGATACACTTAATAACAATAAAAATTTGCGCCTTACTAAAGCAGACAAAATAAATGCAATAGTAATTATGAAAGAAAATGATTACCAAGAAAAAATGAATAATCTCTTAGATGATACTGAAACCTATTCCAAACTTAGGAAAAATCCCCTAGAAACCGTTAACAGCAATTTCAATAAAACAATAAAACTTCTACTGAAAGGCAAAGATGAATTAGTCAAACAATTTACTTCCACTAATCCATCTTTACCTTACATGTATGGACTAATTAAAACACATAAACCAGGGAATCTAGTCAGACCAATTATTAGCTCCATAGGGTCAGTTTCATATAAATTATCCAAATGGCTTGTTGATATTTTGAGCCCTATTGTTGGCAAAATTTCTAACTTTAATGTTAAAAACAACATAGACTTAGTTGATAAATTAAGCTCCTTGACTGACTTAAATGATTTTAACATGGTTAGTTTTGATGTTATTTCCTTGTTTACGAAAGTTCCTGTAGATGATTGATTAAGTTTCTTATCTGAAGAACTCGTTAACTATGATTTACCATTGCAAGTTCCTACTATCATTAAACTTATTAAACTTTGCATTGTTGATGCAAAATTTGTATTTAATGATAAGTTTTACACTCAGAAGTTTGGTATGGCAATGGGAAATCCTCTTTCACCTGTTCTTAGTAACCTATACATGGAATTTTTTGAAACAAGGTTGCTTAACACAATCCTCCCTAATAGAGCTAAATGGTTCAGATATGTTGATGATATTTTGTGTCTTATGCCCAAAAATGTAGATATACACCATTTCCTTGGAAAATTAAATAGCTTAGCCCATTCTATAAACTTTACTGTTGAGTTTGAAGAAAATAACTCATTGCCTTTTTTAGATGTTTTAATTATTAAGGGTAATAATGAATTCAAATTTAAAATTTACAGAAAACCTACAAATAACTGTTCCTATGTCCACTATTATTCTTCGCATCAAGATAGAGTCAAACTGTCTGTTTTCTCATCAATGTTTATGAGAGCTTTACGAATTTGTAATCCTGAGTTCATAGATGAGGAAATATCCAAAATTTATGAAATAGGTAATGATTTAAAATACCCAAGAAATGTAATTGATAAATATTTTAAAGTTGCTAGAAATACTTTTTACAATCCAAAAAGGGACAACCAGCCTTATTCAACTAAAAATATGTTGGTTCTCCCTTACCATGAAAACTTTGTTGATATGCCTTCTCTTCTTAAGACTTTTAATATTAAAGTTGTATTAAAAAATCTTGATACAGTAAAAAAAAATTTTGATAAAGAATTCCCCCCAAAATGCTGATGGATGTGTCTATAAGATTCCTTGTAAAATTTGCGATGAAGTTTATTACGGTCAAACTGGTAAAAATCTCGAACTAAGATTAAAACAACATAAATATGGCATTAGAACTGGACAAGATTCCAATGCTCTATTTATTCATGTAAGAGATTTTAACCATCCAATTGATTTTCAAAAAGTTGAGAAAGTAGTATCAAGCAAGTCCATGGTCGACAGGAATATAATTGAATCTTGTTTCATAAAAAGCAGTTTTGACAATAATATGAATATTTCCTTTGGTTTATATATATTAGATCCATTTATAATTAATAGAATTTGGGAAGAATTTAGTAATACACTGGACAAATAATAATTTTTAAAATTTTCTTGGGTAGAATAGTTTGTTGGTGGGTTGTGCGAAGGACCTGTCCAGTTGGGCCGGCGTGCATTAGGTGTTTAATTGTTGTGGGATCTGATAGTGAGGTGTTGGCCAGACCCCTTATATACCTTCCTTGGATGCTTTACTTTCATAGTTCCTTGATAATGTGAGTAGTCACGAAAGCGCTTGGAATTTCTCTAGTCTTTCACAGTGGTTGTTTTGCATATTCTGAAATCACCTGTTTACTGTGATCTTATTGCATATATATATATATATATATATATATATATATATATATATATATATATATATATATATATATATATGTCGTGCCGAATAGGCAGAACTTGCGATCTTGGCTTAAATAGCAAAGCTCATCTTGCCATATAGGACAAGCGAAAAAATTTTTATGCAATAATTTCCCCAAAATCATTCTGAACCTAACGAAAAAAATATATTTCACTGTGTTTGTTTAGTATTAAATTACTGTAAACAAATCTAAAATATATTTAGTTGGGTTAGGCTAAAATAAATTGCTCTTGTTATAATAAGGTTAGGTAAGTTTTCTAAGATTCTTTTGGTGCAAAATTATAAATTTTTACATTAACATTAATGAAAAAAATGTATCTTTAAACGTATAAGAGAAAATTTCAGAAAGGACTTAATTTTAAATGAGTTCTTGCTAATTGACCAGTTTTACATATTCGGCACGACATATATATATATATATATATATATATATATGCATATATATATATATATATATATATATATATATATATATATATATATATATATATATATATATATATATATATATATATATATGTATATATATATATATATATGTATATACATATATACATATGTATATATATACATATATATCGGATCACAAGCAACACCTAACGCTGCTGGGTGTCTGATCTTTGAAGGATTGATGGTCAAGTGGTTAAGGCAATGGGACTGTTGTTCTGTCCCTTGAGGAGGGAGAATGGGTCGCAGGATCTAATCCCGGCTGGCTGCAGTTTGGTAACTGTTTCAAGACCACACATCCCACAACAAAGCAACACCTGACGCGCGACTCATAAGAAAGAGAACACTACAGCAGGCCCGCTGGCCCAACTAGACACGTCCTTCACACAACCCACAAACAAACTATTCTACCCAAGAATTAAGAATTTTAAAATTTATTATTTGTCCAATGTATTATTATTTTTTTCCCAAATTCTATTAATTACAAATGGATCTAATTTATATCCCAGGCAGAGTAGAAACATTGGGCGTGTTTCTTTCCACCTGTTGTCTATGTTCTCCATCAGTAAAATGGGTACCTGGGTGCCAGTCGACTGGTGTGGGTCGCATCCTGGGACACTGACCTAATTTGCCAGACATGCGGAGTATAACAAGGGGCTCTCTATGTAGTAGTATGTCATTGTTGCCAGCTAGGTCTGTATACCATGTACATGTACTTGTAGTAAATAAAAATATTATTGTTATATAAACCAAAGGAAATATTCATATTATTGTCAAAACTTCTTTTTATGAAACAAGATTCAATTATATTCCTGTCGACCATGGACTTGCTTGATACTACTTTCTCAACTTTTTGAAAATCAATTGGATGATACAGTAAAAAAATTTTTGATAAAGAATTCCCCAAAAAATGCTGATGGATGTGTCTATAAGATTCCTTGTAAAAGTTGCGATAGTTTATTACGGTCAAACTGGTAAAAGTCTCGAACTAAGATTAAAACAACATAAATATAGCATTAGAACTGGACAAGATTCCAATGCTCTATTTATTCATGTGAGAGATTTTAACCATTCAATTGATTTTCAAAAAGTTGAGAAAGTTACATCAAGCAAGTCCATGGTCGACCGGAATATAATTGAATCTTGTTCCATAAAAAGCAGCTTTGAAAATAATATGAATATTTCCTTTGGTTTATATAAATTAGATCCATTTACAATTAATAGAATTTGGGAAGAAGTTTATAATACATTGGACAAATAATAAATTTTAAAATTCTTAATTCGTGGGTAGAATAATTTGTTTGTGGGTTGTGTGAAGGACCTGTCTAGTTGGGCCAGCAGGCCTGCTGCAGTGTTCTCTTTCTTATGAGTCGCGCGTCAGGTGTTGCTTTGTTGTGGGATGTGTGGTCTAGACCCTTTATATGCCTTCCTCTGGTGCATTACTTTTTCTAGGTGCTTGATGTCAGATGGGAGGACTTCGCCACAAGCGAGTCTCTCCATTCCCAATTAGACATCCATGCGCTGAATCTGTACTGGAAGACGCTCAGTGACAGACAGACAAACTTGAGACACGACATGACTACTGGACCTCTCTCCTTGACGAAGACATTCTCAGACCCACAAACCAACACAACCTTTTCTACTCCTTGCATGATCCTGCTCCTAACCCTATTTACAAATAACCTTGGATTCGCTGACAGGTACCTTCTATGACAGGTACCATTCTCTGACTCACGTTCGCCTTAGCTTTTGGGTTAAGACATGGCTCAGTTCTGCACTCCTCTCTAGCGCTAAACGTCGCATGTCCCTTCCTCCCCGCTCACCCCACCGGAGTCCCAACAGAAGAGCCTGAATTTCTCTTCTCAATATCTGTCCCACGATCGCCTTCGCTGCTGGGTTAAGCCCTGGCTCTGTTTCTACGACTAAGAACACTCCTCTCCAGCACTATTCTTCGTCTGTCCCGTCTTCCCCGCTCATTCCATTTGGGATCTTACCTGAACTTTCGTTCGTTAGTTCGTCCATTACTTTTATTGTTTCTTGATAATGTGAGTTGTCACGAAAGAGCTTGGAATTTGTTTATTCTTTCACAGTGGTTGTTTTGCATATTCTGAAATTACCTTTTTACTGTGATCTTATTGCATATATATATATATATATATATATATATATATATATATATATATATATATATATATATATATATATATATATATATATATATATATATATATATATAAAAATATAGGGAGGTACCACCTCTAGAACCGTCATGGGGACCCTCATCCTCAGAGAAAAGAATAAACTTGCTTCAGGGAAAACTCAAGGTTCTCCCTGAAGCTGTTTCAGAATTTTCTCCTACCACCCCCTATATTTCAAGTATGTTTTATTTAAAGACAAAATACATTGGCCAAACATCCACAAAAATACAACAGAAAGTAAAACAACATAGGTAACTCAGAGCTGCATCTCGAATACTTCGTCCAGCTCCCCTGCGGTGGGCCGCGTGCCCAGAATGCTGCAGGCATTTCCTCTCTGGATTGCAACACTGAGTCTCTGAAAGAGGAAGCTGGTCGCCCTGTGGTCCTTGGTTTCTATGATGAGCTTTTCACCCAGCTCTTTGAGGAACTTTAGAGCACACTTGCCCCATGCTCCAAGGGTCTCCGACCCTATTGGAATGAAGTTATAGCAAGGGGGAAGGTCTTCATATTTTCGGATCTTCTGGGTCTCCCTGTGGCTGGCAGCTCCACCCCCTTCCACTACAGAGTATGGCAAGTAGGTGTCTGCCAATGTGGCAGCACAGGTGTAGTCCCAGGCAATCTGCTTTCCATCCTTCCAGGGTAGCATAGTGGCTCCATCAGGACGCTTTTGACTTCCATCAGACCTCTGTACTTGGGGTTCCCGTTGAGCTGGGCAACGGGCTGTGGCGAGGCTTCTCTTTATTATGTCATTGATCTCCTCATGTCTGGCATACTTCCCTTCTGCTGTGTGGCACACGAGACCATGAAGTCCGAATTGATCAGCTGTCGCCCTGCCGCAAATACACCTATGTTCGGTGAGGATGGGGGCGGCTAGGTGAAGAGCAACACCAATCCGAATGGCCTGTGGGTCGAGACGGGTGCCCAGGGAGGAATTGGGAACAGCTAGCAGGAAATCTCCTGAGTGTGGTGCCTTCACTGCCAGGAGACGAGCTTTGTTCTTTCCTGAAGCATTGGAGAGCATTGTGTTGGCGATTTTTTCCATGATCGGTTTGTCCCAGTGGGACTGTTTGTGCTGTTTGGGAGGAGCTGGTCTACTGGAGGAGTCTGTAAGGGTGTCCCACCGAATCGCTGCTTCAGTAAACCTGGGGTCTTGAGCTCCTACCAAGTCTCTCAAGCGTTCGGGCACTATCTTCTTGATTAATGCACTGGAAGCCAAACACGAAGACAGAAAAGCAGGTAAAGTAACGTGCGTTGCTTTACGCACCCATATACCCATTCCACCCTGGATGCAGTTGGAGACGGTGTCTCGGATTGTGAGGAAAGAGCATATAAATGAAGACTGAACGAATTCCAGAGAATGTTTTTCTATCAGTTGGTGTTTGAGTAGCGGCTATTATTCTCTGGTGGGTATGAGTCAGCCATTACGACAAGGCTTCTCTCTCTCCCCTCTCCGTGAAGACCCTTATGTAACTACCCTTTCATTTTCTGCTTCATTTCCCCGGGTAATCTTGTCCATTGTTGTGCAGGCAGAGGTGCAGCTGAAGACTGCACAACTTAAGTCTTATTTCACACCACATTCGTTGCGATACGTTGGTTGTTATCCTGGTACAGTGGTAGCTGAGTGAGGCTGACTCCCGGCTTGCCTTGGCTCCCGTGTCCAACTTGCTTTTTCTCACAAAGCTGTTTAATTGTCTGTTTTCATGCTACGATTTTTAGTTTTTCGAGTTCATGGAAACAAAATTAGCTGAAGATTGGCTAGTTAACTTCATAATTCATTGTTGCCAACAATAAACCTTTGGTTTGTTGAACCTTTATTACACTTCCATTTTTTCGACAACGTAAAAGAGAAAATATTGCAGTCCAACACAGAAATAAAACTAGAAACAGTTATTTAGATTAATAATAAGACTTTTCGTATTATTAAACCCAGAGGATTAATTAAACCGATGGTATAGTAACCCGGGAGAGTTAATAAAGGAGATGGTTTTATAACTAAGGGGGGGGGGGGTTAATACCTCCGTCGAGTTGATAACTGAAGGAAGCCAAACATTAAGGTTAATTTTTATTTGGGCCTTTAGGTGCTTCCTTTGGGTGCGACCCATAACACTCTAGTCATTCACAAGTATTCGTTTGCTGCTACATGAACAATGCGCAGCAAGTGTAACTAGGCTTACCCCCTTCCCCTCCCTTCTTTCGTCTCAGCCCGCATGTTGATGAATCCGGGTTCTTTCGATTCTGAGCCGGGAGAGCTACCATTCAACTACACAGAGGCTAGAGGAACAACTTTAACTGCAAACAATACGATATTCACAAATGTGGTTCTCTATCCCAGGAAGCTCTGGCATGTGGACTGCCTCTGGCTATCCAGGACACTCCTGGGGCTGAACACGGCTGCGCACACCTAATGCAGAACATAATCTGTGATTTATATAATTGCTACAGTCCATGAACTCTATATTTTTATACTTATTTTTTAAGTCGCTCACTGTCACGGATCTGGTTCTTTCAAACTTTGTCAAAAACTTTCCATTCTTGTGCTTTGTTATCTCTGGCGTGTTTCAACTCCACTGCTTTCAACAATTCTTCAGGAATATGAAGATACAAATTTTGGCGTCTCTGCTTCCATCTCAGCATAATACTCAACATCTCTGACTGCGTCCCTTGATACGACTCCCAACATCTTTGCTTGTATCACAGAATATGACTCTCAGTGTAACGGCCTATATCTCTGGATACGACTCTGAGCATCCCTGCTTGGATCTCAGGATACAACTTGCAGCATCTTCCGTCTGCCTAAGTGTGAGTTATCTCCGACGTGAGTGAGAGAGGCTCACTGCCGTCATTAATTAGTCGATATTACTTTCCCCTCTCAACAGAGGGACCATTACCTCACCTCTCTTCAGCACTGATGTATAGAATTCCCACTGGAGTATGAGTGTGTCTGACCTGTTGGTGTATGAGTGTGTCTGACCTGTTGGTGTATGAGTGTGTCTGACCTGCTCGTGTATGAATGTGGCTGACCTGATGGCGTATGAGTGTGGCTGACCTGCTGGTGTATGAGTGCGGCTGACCTGCTGTTGTATGAGTGTGTCTGACCTTCTGATATTAGTGTGTCTGACCTGTTCATGTATGAGTGTGTGTGTGTGTGTGTGTGTGTTCATGTGTGTGTGTGTGTGTGTGTGTGTGTATGTGTGTGTGTGTGTGTGTGTGTGTGTGTGTGTGTGTGTGTATGTGTGTGTGTGTACTCACCTATTTGTGGTTGCAGGGGTCGAGTCACAGCTCCTGGCCCCGCCTCTTCGCTGATTGCTACTAGGTCCTCTCTCTCCCTGCTCCATGAGCTCCATCATACCTCGCCTTAAAACTATGTATGGTTCTCGCCTCCACTACGTCACTTTCTAGGCTATTCCACGGCCTGACTACTCTATGACTGAAGAAATACTTCCTAACATCCCTTTGATTCATCTGAGTCTTCAACTTCCAATTGTGACCTCTTGTGTCTGTGTCCCTTCTCTGGAACATCCCGTCTTTGTCCACCTTGTCAATTCCGCGCAGTATTTTATATGTCGTTATCATGTCTCCCCTGACCCTCCTGTCCTCCAGTGTGTGTGTGTGTGTGTGTGTGTGTGTGTGTGTGTGTGTGTGTGTGTGTGTGTGTGTGTATGTCTGTGTGTGTATGTCTGTGTGTGTATGTCTGTGTGTGTGTGTGTGTGTGTGTGTGTGTGTGTGTGTGTGTGTGTGTGTGTGTGTGTGTGTGTGTGTATGTGTGTGTGTGTGTGTGTGTGTGTGTGTGTGTATGACTTTTTTGTATATACAGAAAACCAATAAATATCTGTTCTTATGTGAACAATTATTCTTCACATCATGACAGACTTTTGTATCCTCATCCAGTTTTTTGAGAGCTCTCCGTATTTGCAGCCCAAAGTTCATAGATGAAGAATTTTGAAGATTTATGAAATAGCGAATAATCTAAAAGACCCAAAAACTTAATTGACAATTTTTTTAAAATGGCCAGAAAAGCATTTTACAGTTCGGAAAAGGTCAAATAAACATATTCAACCCAGAACATGTTGGTTCTCCCTTACCATGAAAACCTTCTTGATATACCTTCTCTGCTTAAGAATTTTAAAATCAAAGATGTTTTTAAAAAAAACCGTGATACAGTAAAAAAAAAAAAGGATTAAAAATTCTCCCAAAAATTCTGATGGATGTGTTACAAGATTCCTTGCAAAAAAAAAAAAAAATTAAATAAAATTACAACAACATAAATATAACATTTTAACTAGACAAGAGTCTAATGATCTGTTTATTTATGCGAAAGATTATAACTATTCATTTGATTTTCAAAAGGCTGAGAAAGCTGTATTAAATAGGTCCATTGATGAGAGAAATATAATCAAATCAAACTTCATATAAAATAGCACTGATTTTAATATGAATATTAGTTCAGGGTTATATAAATTCATTAATTTATAATTAGTAGAATGTTTGAGAAATTTAAGCTATGCATGACATGTCACTCATAAAATTTTACTTGACATGTGACCTGACCAAATCTTGACTATATTCCCACGGTCGACGTGTTGGGTCAGGTGTAAGGTCACATGTGAAATGATACATCAGCGTTATAAGTCTTCTGCTGTCATTTTATTTTTACAATTCCTTGATACTATGAAAAATCACGAAAGCCCTTGGAAATTCACTCTTTTGTCCACATAAAAATATAAGGAATTTGCATTCAGTCTTATATAATACACTACAGTTTTCAGACTTTTTTCGCTTGTGTTCAGTGTGGTTCTCCCGCACTGGTCTCCAGCAGTACTCAATCTTCATAGCGATCGTCAGGTTTTCTCGATATCCCTTCTCCGTGATGACTGTCTTGGTATAATCGCTCACCAAGGGATTCTGTTTCACAGACTTCATGTTGTAGCAAAATATTAGTTCAGATTTGAATTCAGCGTATAATTATTTAGAAAGCATGTTTTTAGATGCGAACCGTTGAACACTGTAATCGGAATAAAGCCTACCTAAACCATTTTGTTTAAACCCACAGTAATACAATAAATGAACTGTTGTGATAAACCCTTTAAAATGTGCATATAATGGGTTGCATAAAATATATTTTAGTCTTGCATTAGAAGTATGAAGTATGAAAGTAGAAGGCAGTGCAGCCCAAGGAAGCAGCGGGAGACCCACCACAGGCACACATCGCAGCTCCTGGAAGGACGTCATAATTTCACGATAGTTTGCAATTCCTTCAAAGAAATACAAAACGACAAAAACAGGAGGAACAGACAGTAGAGCAGTCGGTAGGCTGCCTTGACACACAGAGAATCTGGTTAATTATCGCAGGAGGTGGAGTATCTCAACAGACATCGTCAGACAACGGAACCCATAAGATGCTACCATGGCACTGAAATGTTCCCGCTAAAGATAACAGAAGGTGAAGAACCTCAGGCAACGGACCCAACAGAAAGTTGCCTTAGCACTGGGATGATCAGGCAACCAGGTGGTGGTGGTGTATCTCGGCAGGCAACGGAGCACTCAGGAAACCGCCATAATACCGGGATAATCCTCTGCCATAAAAGCCAACTCCTCTTCCCCCGCGCGAGTCTGTGGAGAGCAGAGAAAAAGAAAACAAAGGATTAGCCAGCTTGCCAAGGCGCTTGCTTGCTTACAAGTGGCTTCCACACCGCGGGGAGGAATCCATGATATTTTTAAGGAGGAGGGTAAATGGGGTCGTCGGCTAGGAATGGAGAGAAGGAACTGGGCGCATGGTTGTAGAAAACGAGAAAGAGGAATGGGGAAGAGGGAGAAGTAACGAGACCGTTCTGTGGTTGGCTAAACAGGTTGACTGCAGAAAGAGAGCGGTGATTTGAAGGCCGGGAGAGAAACTAATAGTTATAGATAGAGAAGCTGACGGAGTAAGGGCTGAAAGACCAAGAGTTACTGGACACAGTCAAAAGGTAGAAGTTTATGGGGTAAAGACTGGCTTCCCAAGTCGTGCAAGCAGCGGATACTTGAAAAGTGATACTGAAGGGGAACATGGAAAAAATGGGTGACGGAGAAGACAAGGAGGGTGATAAATGTGATGTAGGCAATGGAGAGGAGATAAAGCCTGGGAACATTCGAAGATGAAGGGAGAGATGATAAATATGTCAGACGTTAAGGGAGATTAGTCAGCAATGACAATGATAATCTTCATTACCATAAGGTACAGTATACAAGAGAAGGACGAAAGACATAACCGATTAACAAGAGTATATTAATAAAATATTTGGGTGATGAATATAATTCATAATTCTAAAAAGATCGAAGGCAGTTATTGATATTCTAATCTTTCCTGCAACGATTCATGTTTTTCATGTAACGTCACAGAGAGGAGGGGGTTGAGACAAGACGGGGAGAATAGCACACAGTAGGGGTTAGGGGTAAGACATGGTGAGGAAAACTGGACGTGGTGGGAAGGAGGGGAGGACACTGCAGGGGTGGGAGGATATTACTGGGAGGGTGCAAGAGGGAGGTTTCGGGACACGGTGAGTAGGGGGAGGGATTGACACAGCGTGAAGGGGGGCTTGAGGACACGGCGGGGAAGGGGAAGGACTAACAACATTTCCGAGGGTAAAGCTGCACTCTAAAACATTAGACTTTTAACACAATATCTCCTGTGGATCCCTACACGATGCGCCCTCAGTCCACGCTCTGGGATAAACACATTTAGTGTGGAACTGCGTATATATATATATATATATATATATATATATATATATATATATATATATATATATATATATATATATATATATATGTGTGTGTGTGTGTGTGTGTGTGTGTGTGTGTGTGTGTGTGTGTGTGTGTGTGTGTGTGTGTGTGTCGTGCAGAATAGGTAAAACTGGTCAATTAGCAAGAACTCATTTAAGATTTTATCTTATACGTTTAAAGATTTTTTTTAATTTATGTTAATGTCAAAGTTAAAAAAATTGTACCCCAAAAAAATTAGAAAACTTACCTAACCCTATTACATCAAGCGCAATTTAATTTAGCCTAATGCAGATGAATACGTCTTAGATAAGTTTGCAATAATTTAATAATAAACAAAGACAATGAAATATATTTTTTCCGTTAGGTTCAGAATGAATTTTGCGAAATTTTTGCATACACAAATTTTCGCTTGCCTTATTCGGCTAGAAGAGCGTTGCTATTTAAGCCAAAATCTCAATTTTTACCTATTCAGACTTCAAGAGGATTCTGCTCTTGACTCTCGCCCAGGCAGGTCATAGCAGCTCTCCTTACTTACTCTGTCTCCCTACGATCCCCGTTGGGGAGGGGAACCTTTACCAGCGTTGTCATCGCCTTGACTTGCACGATGAGCTACGCAAATCGTGTAAAGATCAAGCCAAAAAATGGTACCGTTGATGATTCAACGAAGATTGCTCTTGCAACTGTTGTTCAGGGAGCACTGGAAGTAAAATTCAGCACCATATTGTCACTGAAAGAAGCATTCATTGTTGTGTGTCACGATGATGCTGAAGCAGAGAAGCTACTCACTACAGAAGCCACCACAACTCTTACTGCTCAAGGGTTTACTGTTACATCATCTCCTGCCCTCAGGGAAAGGAAATCAGTATTCCTTAAAAAACTTGACAAGATTCTGACTTCTCAATCAACTGCAGAACTCAAGTCATCCATCGAGACGCAAAATACTTGGGCTACTGTTGACAGCATTACAAAAATCCCAAATGCAACGTCCATGCTCAAGGTCACCTTCACCGACGTGAACATGGCTGCCACTGCTCTGAACGAAGGTCTTGCTGTCTACTACTACTACATCAGTCCCACCTACATTGAAGCAGAAAGATACCACTACATCCAACATTGCTGGAACTGTTATTCATACCATCACACCACCAAAGCATGTCCAGTAAAAGACAAGAAGTTCTGCACTACATGTGGTAGTGAGGGACACACCTTCAGTTCCTGTACCGCTGCTGCTCCAACACAACCAGCGTGTTTAAACTGTAAGAGTAATGATCACCATACACTGGCAGCAAAATGTCCCACAAGAAAGGATATAATGAAGAAAACACAAGATGCAGCAAAAAAAAAACCTACTAGCAACACTCCAACGTATGCAGCAATTGCAAAGATACAAGCAGACACTACAAAATTACTTCAAGCATCTACTCAGCCCGCCTCCACCATCATCACTCCTCCAACATGTGACGTAACCAAGATCCACTACTGTTTAATATACGCTCACATGCAGAACATGGCTATACCTGGAACCTTTAATTCTACCATCAACGAACTCTTTGCATTAAATAATATGCCATCATTCATATTCCCAGCATCTCCACCTTCAGAAGAAATTCTAAAATTCACCAAGGACTTAATTAACACCTCTGCGACAGCAGTTCCAACACCACCAACAACTAGTGACGTCACTCCAACAACGTCCAATAAGAAGTCTCCATCGCCTCCACTTCACAATGAAAACCGACCAATCAGAAGCCTTTCTACCAGAACCATCTTCCCATTCGTCCATTGAAGATGACAATGAAGATGATAATGCATATTTACCAGCACCAATAACACCATCCCACGACCCTAGATTCGATACTGTACACGATGAAGATATCGACAAGTACATTGATTGGGGAAGAGTATCTTTCTGTACCACAGCAAATTATCCTGAAGACATGGAGCCATCTGAACTCAAATCTCACCTCATCAAAAAGACAGTCAAGTATGTCATCGAATCTTCCGAAGAAGCTAGTAACATTGAACTTTCAAGACTTATAAAGCATGCTGAAAAATGCATTCAAGATCCTCGATATCGACACTTGTTAACTCGTCTCATGATAATTCCTCTCCAACGATTTAAACGTCTTGAAAATGGAACTATACTCTCCAAGGACACTTTCTTCGTCAAAAAACGCCACAATTCCAAATAACCACCAAGCCATTATGAAATGACCAATCAACGTTGAGCTCCTCCCTTGTCGCCTGCAGCCACCAATCACCATCAAGAAGCAGCAATCTTCCATCCAGCAAGATGCAGTCAGCACCTGCAGAGTTCCTGCTGTCTTCTATATCGTCTTCGTCATTGTTTATCCAGGCGTAGTAGTTGGGTCTAGTCCTGACTCTTCTCTCTTCGACTCAAGACATTCCTCTCACCGTCTATTCTTCGCACTGTCCCCACTTGCCCCTCGCCCCTAGTGGGCCCTTACCTGTGAGTCCAGTTCAGTTCAGTTACCTATTTGGCATGATACACACGCACGCACACACACACACACACACACACACACACACACACACACACACACACACACACACACACACACACACACACACACAAACACACACACACACACAAATATATATATATATATATATATATATATATATATATATATATATATATATATATATATATATATATATATATATACATATGTATATATATGCAATAAGATCATGTGAGTAGTCACGAAAGCGCTTGGAATTTCTCTATTCTTTCAGAGTGGTTGTTTTGCATATGTATATATATATATATTATATATACATTTTATATATATATATACATTATATATATATATATATATATATATATATATCGTAAAAAATATCAGGAATTTTCAGTTAAACATATTTACATTATACTTTTCAGATTTTTTCGCTTTTGTTCAGTATGGCTCCATTGTTTAGCTACTAGAATAATTAAACGCAAGAGGTAGAGATATAAAGCCAAGAATATTCGGTCCTCTTTGAATACATTGAAATCTTGACTAGCACTTTCAGTTAGGAAAAGTAATCACCTACAAGCTCATCGACTCCTACAAAAGAAAACCTATAGAGCAGCTTTAAAATTGGCCATCAACCAAACTTCACTATTTCAAAAATTCATTGGAAACCTAATACGATTGGAAATTTCATTGAAACTAACGTATTGCAGCACCAAATTTGAAATACCTGATTAGGAAATGAAATTAAGCCAATATAAATAGATTTTTTTTAACAGTAATGACTTGAAATGTTCCCAAAAAGCCTAGCCCAGACTAAGATATATCTACTCCTAAACATTACTTACATCGTTTGCAAACAGGACTGCGTCCGAATCTACCTTCTCTGGTATGTCATTAACATACCATTCCTCGCAAAACCACTTCTTAGTTTCTTATTCTGACATCTGTAATCGAACAGTCACTATCTCCTTTCCTTGTGGTACTCTTTCACCCACTATACTATATTTCCTGGTTTAGAAAAACACGTAAACAAACACTAGGAATTTATTAGAAAACGTTAAGGTCAGGACCTGGTACCTTGAATACTTCTAACATACAGAGGTTGAAAGACAGTATATATAGGCGGAGAGTGAGGTGACTTTCAACACCTTTATGTTGGAAGTGATCAAGGTCCCAGGACCGAAATGTTTTCTAATAAATATGTCCTAGTGTTTGCTTACGTGTTTTTCTAAACCAACTTGTCGGTATTTATTACCAACGTTTATACCGTCCAGTACATTTCCTGTTATTTCTGCTTGCTTCTCAAGTTTTCGTCCCAGTCTTTCATGAGATAGTGTATCTGTGGAAAATTGCATTTATCTGAATGTAACTAATTATGTACATAACAGTAAATGATAACAAAGATAATTATTATTTATCAATGTTACATAGACAAGTAGGAATTTGGGACACCTAGGTCGCAAAAAATGTCCCCCTTCGATACCTACCACTGTCATAACCACAAGCTGCTCTGGACCTATTAATTAAATGAAATATACATACACCAGGAATACTGGTAAATATATAAATTTGTGGACTGTATATTAAAAATAATAAATGGTTATATATATACACAATTACATAACAGAAGGAA
The DNA here is from genome assembly GCF_038502225.1 of Cherax quadricarinatus. Lineage (NCBI taxonomy): Eukaryota > Metazoa > Arthropoda > Malacostraca > Decapoda > Parastacidae > Cherax > Cherax quadricarinatus. Next base: position 23,088,687 of record NC_091305.1, on the reverse strand, counting down.
AATATATCTTAATATCACTCACCAATTTGACTGGATATTAAGTTGTATCATACTCAGAAAAACCTCACTAACTAAATTTATGAAAACACTGGCCAGAATTATACACAAATCTAGAGAGCTTATCTGAGGTTCCTGGAGCTGTCTTGTCCAGTCGTCTGATGTCTCAAGTTATGCAGGAATGCATGTCCAACAATTTCGCCTCCTATTTGAGAGGTGTCAGCCCAATTTTAACCTCTAGAGCACGAAAAATTCTTCCCATTACTAATGTCTGTTACTCAATTCAAACAACAAAATGGCGACTCACCTGCCCAGCCGCAGGTTTCCCATTTTTCGATAACATACTTCTTTTAAAAATACAATATAGGGCATCTATTTACCTATAAATTACCGTATTTCCAGAAAATATATACAGTATTTTCCACAGTATCTAAGGCCTTGGCAGTACAAGAATGAGCAGCTCATTCCTACCTCTCCTGCCTCACTGCTGTTACTTTGTCTTAGAACTCCAGTATGTTTCTGAGACAAGATTTGCCATCTTTCAACCTATACTGGTTAATGTTTATAAACACTTCTCTCCAAGTGCTCCTACTCTCCCGCATCCTGTTAGTGTTGCTTCTTATCTGTCTCCTTAAATATCGGAACAACATAAACCACCTTGCAGATCTCCGGCAATTGTCCCGCTCGCTTCCATTGACTTATTGTATATTTTAGGTAGTGGTTTAGACGGTTCTTCTGCACTCTCTCTCGCAGAATCTATACGACATTATGTCGGGTCCTCTTGATTCTGACGAATCCAGCTGGTTCAAAGAGTGTTTTTTGCCTCTGTTATCAGTATCATGTCTGGTTCTCGTGTTGCTCCTGCTTTCATTGAGGACACTCTGTAAATAATTAGTTTAATTCCTCGCATATTGCATTGCTATTTTTTGTTAGCTCTTATCTTTTCTGTGTTGTCTTTCTTCTGATACGACTGTGTAACAGTTTCGGTTCAGACTTGGCTTTAGCTGCTATGCCATTCTCAAAATTGTCATTCAGCTTTTCCATGCTCTTGCATGTTTATTTCCATTCTTCCCTCCTCTCTGCATCTTTGGTTGAACCATACGCCAGTTTCCCTTTCCAACGCAGTTCCTTCAGGAGTTCTCTCATCCTTTCATAATTTCATATTCTGAAATCTGGTTTCTCCCGTCCTGCACCTATTCTTTCCCCAGTGATTTCTTCCACTAGGTATTCGAAATTCAATACGGTATGGTTGCTAGCACCCAGAGGCTACTCCACTTCAATTTTTCCTATGTCAAATACACTTAGGGTAAATGCTAGATAAAGTCTTGCTGGCTCATCCTCTCCTCTCTCTTGTGGTGTTCTTGATATAATGATACAAACTTTTCCGTCAACATGTCCATCATTTTAGCCTCCGAGTTTCTGATCCTCCATGCGAGTCACAGTTCTCCCAGTCCATTTGTTTGTGGTTAAAATCGTACATGATCTCCATCTTTGCTTTTGCTTTAGCTATGATATTAACCATTTCTTCGTTGTTGCTGTTGCTGTTGTTGTTGTGTAAATAAATGAGCATAACTAGCAGAGGTAAATGACAAAAATGATTGAAGGAAGGACGAAAGGAAGGAAGGCGAACAAAAAGGGATTGGCGAAATTAAGAAGAGGTGGAGAGAGAAGAAAAGGAAGGAGATATCCTTGGCAGGAAGAGATGTTTGTCAAGTTTGTTTAAACCTGCCCTTCAAGGTGGGCGACTTGACGCTTATAAAAATCTCTTGATCCAAGTAGAGGTAACCTTCCCTTCCTTGGATCAAATCCGAAAGCCTACCAGTCTCCATGCACTAAGTGACCCTTACAGGTTGAGCTCCTTCCAGCGAATATAATAATGCAATAATCAGGCCTGGTCATGGACGGGGACGCAGGGGCGTTGACCCCCGGAACACCCCCCCCCCAGGTATGTTTACACCCTCTGTCCCTGTTCAACTACCAGTAAACAAGTACCACGATTATAGTAGACTATTATGGGTCGCATTATAGAAGGGAAATACCATACAGTAAATAAGTGACTATGGCAAGGCTTTCAAATAATCTGAGGCAGGAAAACAGCTCTTAGCTTCTTAAAATGGAGGAACTGTGCACAAAAAAAAGAGAAACCAAAATAAAAAAAAATACGAAAACAAAAAATTCTAGGAGGGTCGTCAGGGAAAAGCCCTCCATTGTAAGAAGTGACTTGTTCGTTGTGCCTCATTTGTTACTGCAGAAAACACGGGTATAAATCTGAGGGAAACAGTCGACCATTGTGGGACCCGGAGCCTCCAGTTAGTGAGTCTTAACTGGTGGTGGTGGTGGTGGTGGTGGTGGTGGTGGTGGTGGTGGTGGTGGTGGTGGTGGCGGTGGTGGTGGTGATGGTGGTGATGATGGTGGTGGTAGTGGTGGTGATGGTGGTGGTGGTGGTGGTGGTGGTGATGATGATGGTGGTGGTGATGGTGGTGGTGATGGTGATAATGGTGGTGGTGGTGATGATGGTGGTGGTGGTGGTGGTGATGGTGATGATGGTGGTGGTGGTGATGGTGGTGATGATGGTGGTGGTGATGATGGTGGTGGTGGTGATGATGGTGGTGGTGATGATGGTGGTGGTGGTGATGATGGTGGTGGTGGTGGTGGTGATGGTGATGATGGTGGTGGTGGTGATGGTGATGATGGTGGTGGTGGTGATCATGATGGTGGTGGTGGTGGTGATGGTGATGATGGTGGTGGTGGTGATGGTGGTGGTGATGGTGATGGTGGTGGTGGTGATGGTGGTGGTGATGGTGATGATGGTGGTGGTGGTGATGGTGGTGATGATGGTGGCGATAGTGGCGGTGATGTTGGTGATGGTAGTTGTGGTGGTGGTGGTGGTCATGGTGGTGATGGTGGTGGCGGCGGCGGCGGCGGCGGCGGCGGTGGCGGCGGTGGCGACGGCGGCGGCGGCGGTGGCGCTGGCGGTGGTGGCGGTGGCGGTGGTGGTGGTGGTGGTGGCGGTGGCGGTGGTGGCGGTGGCGGTGGCGGTGGCGGTGGCGGTGGTGGTGGTGGTGGTGGTGATGGTGGTGGTGGTGGTGGCGGTGGCGGTGGTGGTGGTGGTGGTGGTGATGGCGGCGGCGGCGGTGGCGGTGGCGGTGGTGGTGGTGGCGGTGGCGGTGGCGGTGGTGGTGTTGGCGGTGGCGGTGGTGGTGGCGGTGGTGGTGGCGGTGGCGGTGGTGGCGGTGGCGGTGGCGGTGGCGGTGTTGGTGGTGGTGGTGGTGATGGTGGTGGTGGTGGTGGTGGTGGTGGTGATGGTGGTCGTGGTGATGATGATGGTGGTGGTGATGGTGGTGGTGATGGTGATGATGGTGGTGGTGGTGATGGTGGTGGTGATGGTGGTGGTGATGGTGATGATGGTGGTGGTGGTGATGGTGGTGGTGATGGTGGTGATGGTGGTGGTGATGGTGGTGGTGATGGTGATGATGGTGGTGGTGGTGATGGTGGTGGTGATGGTGGTGGTGATGGTGGTGATGGTGGTGGTGATGGTGGTGGTGATGGTGGTGATGGTGGTGGTGGTGATGGTGGTGGTGATGGTGGTGATGGTGGTGGTGATGGTGGTGGTGATGGTGGTGGTGATGGTGGTGATGGTGGTAGTGGTGATGGTGGTGATGATGGTGGTGATGGTGGTGGTGATGGTGGTGGTGATGGTGATGATGGTGGTGGTGGTGATGGTGGTGGTGATGGTGGTCATGGTGGTGGTGGTGGTGATGGTGGTGGTGGTGGTGGTGATGATGGTGATGGCGATGGTGGTGGTGATGATAGTGGTGGTGGTGGAGGTGATGGGGGTGGTGATGGCGGTGGTGGTGGTGGCAGTGGCGGTGGTGGCGATGATGGCGGTGGTGGTGATGGTGGTGGTGATGATGGTGATGGTGGTGGTGATGGTGATGGTGGTGGTGGTGATGGTGATGGCGGTGGTGGTGATGGTGGTGGTGATGGTGGTGGTGGCGGTGGTGGCGGTGGTGGCGGTGGTGGCAGTGGTGGTGATGGTGGTGGCGGCGGAGGTGGTGGTGCCGGTGATGGCGGTGGCAGTGGCGGCGGTGGTGGCGGCGGAGGTGGTTGTGGAGACCGCCGCGCCGCCGCCTTTACAGGATGACGTTTTTAACGAGTTAAGAGAATACAATGTTACGTAACTTAACATTTCTAATATATGAAGAAAAAATATCATCCAGGAAGTTACCCGAAGAAAAGAATTTGGCTTTGTATGCAGCTACAACGTGTTATACTTTTCACAGTATATATAAACAGTGGTATACAACTTTTCATAGACACCAAGAGGTATCTATGCATATATACAGAGAAGTAATCTTCGTGTATATACGCGGAGTTCCCGTCAATCCTAATTTTAGAGATTTATGTGTAGAAATCGCGTGATATGTAACCTTAATAACACTCCTACAGACTTTTACACTTTAACGATGTTTCCCACCAATACAGACTGATAATACTCGACATGACAGAGAACTCGATATATAATTTGGTTCTTCCTCAATCACGTATCTCAATGGGTTTAATTCCCGCTCGTCTTCCCCTCCGTTCAAAGGTGTTCACAATTGTATCATTATGATTTCGCTAATCAAGTTGTCAATCTGCCAACAAATAAAATAGCCCCTGGTAAATTTGTTGCATGTGTCAAATATATATATATATATATATATATATATATATATATATATATATATATATATATATATATATATATATATATATATATATATATATATATATATATATTATTTTTTATTAACACATCGGCCGATTCCCTAGGCAGGGTGGCCCGAAAAAGAAAAACTTTCATCATTCACTCCATCACTGTCTTGCCAGAGGGGTACTTTACGCTACAGTTATAAAACTGCAAGATTAATACCCCTCCTTGAGAGTGTAGACACTGTACTTCCCATCTCCAGAACTCAAGTCCGGCCTGCCGTTTTCCTTGAATCCCTTCATAAATGTTACTTTGCTCACACTCCAACAGCACGTCAAGTATTAAAAGCCATTTGTCTCCATTCACTCCTATCAAATACGCTCAGGCACGGTTGCTGGGAGCCCAAGCCTCTCGCACACAAAATCTCCTTTACCCCCTCCTTCCAACCCTTCCTAGGCCGACCTCTACCCCGCCTTCCCTCCACTACAGATTTATACACTCTCGAAGCCCTTCTGTTTTGTTCCATTCTCTCTACATGTCCGAACCACCTCAACAACCCTTCATCAGCCCTCTGGATAATAGTTTTGGTAATCCCACACCTCCTAATTTCCAAACTACGAATTCTCTGCATTATATTCACACCACACATTGCCCTCAGATATGACATCTCCACTGCCTCCAGCCTTCTCCTCGTTGCAACATTCATCACCCATGCTTCACACCCATACAAGAGTGTTGGTACAACTATACTCTCATACATTCCCCTCTTTGCTTCCACGGACAAAATTCTTTGTCTGCACAGACTCCTAAGTGCACCACTCACCCTTTTCCCCTCATCAATTCTGTGATTCACCTCATCCTTCATAGACTCATCTATTGACACGTCCACTCCTAAATATCTGAATACATTCACCACCTCCATACTCTCTCCCTCCAATCTGATATCCAATCTTTCGTCATTTAATCTTTTTGTTATCCTCATAACCTTACTCTTTCCTATATTCATTTTTAATTTTCTTCTTTTACATACCCTACCAAATTCATCCACCAACCTCTGCAACTTCTCTTCAGAATCTCCCAAAAGCACAGTGCCATCAACAAAGAGCAACTGTGACAACTCCCACTTTCTGTTTGATTCTTTATCTTTTAACTCCACACCTCTTGCCAAGATTCTAGCATTCACTTCTCTCACAACCCCATCTATAAATATATTGAACAACCACGGTGACATAACACATCCTTGTCTAAGGCCTACTTTTACTGGGAAATAATCTCCCACTCTCCTACAGCCTCACTATCCTCGTAAAAAACTCTTCACTGCTTTCAGTAACCTACCTCCTATACCATACACCTGCAACATCTGCCACATTGCCCCCCTATCCACCCTGTCATATGCCTTTTCCAAATCCATAAATGCCACAAAAACCTCTTTACCCTTATCTATATGTTTCACTGTAAACACCTGGTCCACACACCCCCTACCTTTCCTAAAGCCTCCTTGTTCATCTGCTATCCTACTCTCCCTCTTACTTTTAATTCCTTCAATAATAACTCTACAGAGTTATTCCCCAATAATTTTTGCATTCTCTTTTGTCCCCTTTGGCTTTATACAAAGGAACTATGCATGCTCTCTGCCAAACCCTCTTCCATACATTTATTAAATAATAGTCCCAACCACTCCAAAACTATATCCCCTCCTGCTTTTAACATTTCTATCTTTATCCCATCAGTCCCACCTGCCTTACCCCCTTTCATTTTACCTACTGCCTCACGAACTTCCCCCACACTCACAACTGGCTCTTCCTCACTCCTACAAGATGTTATTCCTCCATGCCCTATACACGAAATCACAACTTCCCTATCTTCATCAACATTCAACAATTTCTCAAAATATTCCCTCCATCTTCCCGATACCTCTAACTCTCCATTTAATAACTCTCCTCTCCTATTTTTAACTGTCAAATCCATTTGTTCTCTAGGCTTCCTTAACTTGTTAATCTCACTTCAAAACTTTTTCTTATTTTCAACAAAATTTGTTGATAACATCTCACCCACTCTCTCATTTGCTCTCTTTTTACATTGCTTCACCTCTCTCTTAACCTCTCTTTTTCTCTCCATATACTCTTCCCCCCTTGCATCACTTCTACTTTGTAAAAACTTCTTACATGCTAACTTTTTCTCCCTTACTAATCTCTTTACCTCATCATTCCACAATATATATATATATATATATATATATATATATATATATATATATATATATATATATATATATATATATTTGTTTTAAAGGCATATTGGTAGTACCTGTCTGGTGCTCATCTTTCAGACCTGCTGAAGAGAGTCTGTTTGAGAGCGAAATATGCATTATTATTATTATAATCAAGGGGGAAGCGCTAAACCCGGAGGATTATACAGCGCCTGGGAGGGGATGTGGAAGTCATTCAGGCTTTCCACATCCCCCCCACCCTTTCCTGCTTTTTTTCCTCTTGTAGCTTCCATCCTCCCAGTAATGAGCAGGATTATCACGATACTCAGGTAATTGTAAACTGGCTGAATTCTGAAAACTGGTTGAAGTCCTTAATTGCATCTTTATGAAGTTGATTGAAGTGTTACTACAATTAACATGCGTGACAACACCTGTCATTCATACACTCGAGTGTCATATCCTGACATCTACATATTCCTCACCCTTTTCACCCTAAACTATGCTGCAAAGAAAATGCATTATACAGGGAAAGAAAGAGAGGGAGGGAAGGAAGGAAGGAAGGGGATGGTAGGGAAAGAAGAAGAGAGGAAAAAAGTGGGTTATGCGGGGAGAGTCAGGAGACGGAGAACAACAACAAACACAACCTCATTACAGTCCCTGGTGGTTGTGAAGTTACCTGAGGATCTGGTGTCTTGAGCCGTGATCACTGTAAGGGTAAACTGTCTGCAGAAAAAAACAAATATTGGAGTGTTATTCAAATTACGGGAAACATGTTCCAGTGCTTTTGAAATGATGTACGATAATTCTGACAGAACCTAGAGTAATTTTTCACTGTATTTCAATGTTTTATTCTATTTCATAATTGTGCTGGAGAAGTTCAGTACATTATCTTCTTAGTACGTTATCTTTTTTTTTTTTTGCTTCTGATTATAGTCTTGTTTTTCTTATCCAGAGAGGGGACACAGGGACAAGGGGTCACAACTGGAAGCTGAAAACTCAGACGAGTCACAGGGACGTTAGGAAGTATTTCTTCAGTCATAGAGTTGTCAGCAAGTGGAATAGCCTAGCAAGTGAAGTAGTGGAGGCAGGAACCATACATAGTTTTAAGAAGAGGTATGACAAAGCTCAGGAAGCAGAGAGAGAGAGGATCCAGTAGCGATCAGTGAAGAGGCGGGGCCAGGAGCTGAGTCTCGACCCCTGCAACCATAATTAGGTGAGTACAATTAGGTGAGTACACACACACACACACACACACACTCACACACACACACACACACATACACACACAAACACACACACACAGACACAAACACACACACACACACACACACACACACACACACACAAATACACACACACACACAAACACACACACACACACAAACACACACACAAACACACACACAAACACACACACACACAAACATACACACACACTCACACACACACACACACACACACACACACACACACACACACACACACACACACACACACACACACACACACAGAAAGTGCAAAGGTTTGCAACAAGACTAGTCCCAGAGCTAAGAGGTATGTCCTACGAGGAGAGGTTAAGGGAAATCAACCTGACGACACTGGAGGACAGGAGAGATAGGGGGGACATGATAACGACATACAAAATACTGAGAGGAATTGACAAGGTGGACAAAGACAGGATGTTCCAGAGATTGGACACAGTAACAAGGGGACACAGTTGGAAGCTGAAGACACAGATGAATCACAGGGATGTTAGGAAGTATTTCTTCAGCCACAGAGTAGTCAGTAAGTGGAATAGTTTGGGAAGCGATGTAGTGGAGGCAGGATCCATACATAGCTTTAAGCAGAGGTATGATAAAGCTCACGGCTCAGGGAGAGTGACCTAGTAGCGATCAGTGAAGAGGCGGGGCCAGGAGCTCGGACTCGACCCCCGCAACCTCAACTAGGTGAGTACAACTAGGTGAGTACACACACACACACACACACACACACACACACACACACACACACACACACACACACACACACACACACACACACACACACACACACACACACACACACACATATATATATATATAGGTAGGTAGTAGGTTGGTAGACAGCAACCACCCAGGGAAGTACTACCGTCCTGCCAGATGACTGTGAAACAGAAACCTGAAACTGTTTTGCATGATGGTAAGATTGTTGGTTTCTTTTTCTGTCTCATAAACACGCTAGATAACAGGGATATCTTGCTACTCCTACTTACACTTTGGTCACACTTCACAGACACGCACATGCATATATATATATACATACATCTAGGTTTTTCCTCTTTTTCTAAATAGCTCTTGTTCTTCTTTATTTCTTCTATTGTCCATGGGGAAGTGGAAAAGAATCTTTCCTCCGTAAGCTATGCGTGTCGTATGAGGCGACTAAAATGCCGGGAGCAATGGGCTAGTAACCCCTTCTCCTGTAGACATTTACTAAAAAAGAGAAGAAGAAAAACTTTATAAAACTGGGATGCTTAAATGTGCGTGGATGTAGTGCAGATGACAAGAAACAGATGATTGCTGATGTTATGAATGAAAAGAAGTTGGATGTCCTGGCCCTAAGCGAAACAAAGCTGAAGGGGGTAGGGGAGTTTCAGTGGGGGGAAATAAATGGGATTAAATCTGGAGTATCTGAGAGAGTTAGAGCAAAGGAAGGGGTAGCAGTAATGTTGAATGATCAGTTATGGAAGGAGAAAAGAGAATATGAATGTGTAAATGCAAGAATTATGTGGATTAAAGTAAAGGTTGGATGCGAGAAGTGGGTCATAATAAGCGTGTATGCACCTGGAGAAGAGAGGAATGCAGAGGAGAGAGAGAGATTTTGGGAGATGTTAAGTGAATGTATAGGAGCCTTTGAACCAAGTGAGAGAGTAATTGTGGTAGGGGACCTAAATGCTAAAGTAGGAGAAACTTTTAGAGAGGGTGTGGTAGGTAAGTTTGGGGTGCCAGGTGTAAATGATAATGGGAGCCCTTTGATTGAACTTTGTATAGAAAGGGGTTTAGTTATAGGTAATACATATTTTAAGAAAAAGAGGATAAATAAGTATACAAGATATGATGTAGGGCGAAATGACAGTAGTTTGTTGGATTATGTATTGGTAGATAAAAGACTGTTGAGTAGACTTCAGGATGTACATGTTTATAGAGGGGCCACAGATATATCATATCACTTTTTAGTTGTAGCTACACTGAGAGTAAAAGGTAGATGGGATACAAGGAGAATAGAAGCATCAGGGAAGAGAGAGGTGAATGTTTACAAACTAAAAGAGGAGGCAGTTAGGGAAAGATATAAACAGCTTTTGGAGGATAGATGGGCTAATGAGAGCATAGGCAATGGGGTCGAAGAGGTATGGGGTAGGATTAAAAATGTAGTGTTAGAGTGTTCAGCAGAAGTTTGTGGTTACAGGAAAGTGGGTGCGGGAGGGAAGAGGAGTGATTGGTGGAATGATGATGTAAAGAGAGTAGTAAGGGAAAAAAGTTAGCATATGAGAAGTTTTTACAAAGTAGAAGTGATGCAAGGAGGGAAGAGTATATGGAGAAAAAGAGAGAGGTTAAGAGAGTGGTGAAGCAATGTAAAAAGAGAGCAAATGAGAGAGTGGGTGAGATGTTATCAACAAATTTTGTTGAAAATAAGAAAAAGTTTTGGAGTGAGATTAACAAGTTAAGGAAGCCTAGAGAACAAATGGATTTGTCAGTTAAAAATAGGAGAGGGGAGTTATTAAATGAAGAGTTGGAGGTATTGGGAAGATGGAGGGAATATTTTGAGGAATTGTTAAATGATGATGAAGATGGGGAGGCTATGATTTCGTGTATAGGGCAAGGAGGAATAACATCTTGTAGGAGTGAGGAAGACCCAGTTGTGAGTGTGGGGGAAGTTCGTGAGGCGGTAGGTAAAATGAAAGGGGGTAAGGCAGCCGGGATTGATGGAATAAAGATAGAAATGTTAAAAGCAGGTGGGGATATAGTTTTGGAGTGGTTGGTGCAATTATTTAATAAATGTATGGAAGAGGGTAAGGTACCTAGGGATTGGCAGAAAGCATGCATAGTTCCTTTGTATAAAGGCAAAGGGGACAAAAGAGAGTGCAAAAATTATAGGGGGATAAGTCTGTTGAGTATACCTGGTAAAGTGTATGGTAGAGTTATTATTGAAAGAATTAAGAGCAAGACAGAGAATAGGATAGCAGATGAACAAGGAGGCTTTAGGAAAGGTAGGGGGTGTGTGGATCAGGTGTTTACAGTGAAACATATAAGTGAACAGCATTTAGATAAGGCTAAAGAGGTCTTTCTGGCATTTATGGATTTGGAAAAGGCGTATGACAGGGTGGATAGGGGGGCAATGTGGCAGATGTTGCAGGTGTATGGTGTAGGAGGTAGGTTACTGAAAGCAGTGAAGAGTTTTTACGAGGATAGTGAGGCTCAAGTTAGAGTGTGTAGGAAAGAGGGAAATTATTTCCCAGTAAAAGTAGGCCTTAGACAAGGATATGTGATGTCACCGTGGTTGTTTAATATATTTATAGATGGGGTTGTGAGAGAAGTAAATGCGAGGGTCTTGACAAGAGGCGTGGAGTTAAAAGATAAACAATCACACATAAAGTGGCAGTTGTCACAGTTGCTCTTTGCTGATGACACTGTGCTCTTGGGAGATTCTGAAGAGAAGTTGCAGAGATTGGTGGATGAATTTGGTAAGGTGTGCAATAGAAGAAAATTAAAAGTGAATACAGGAAAGAGTAAGGTCATGAGGATAACAAAAGGATTAGGTGATGAAAGACTGGATATCAGATTGGAGGGAGAGAGTATGGAGGAGGTGAATGTATTCAGATATTTGGGAGTGGACGTGTCAGCGGATGGGTCTATGAAGGATGAGGTGAATCATGGAGTCTGTGGAGACAAAGAACTTTGTCCTTGGAGGCAAAGAGGGGAATGTATGAGAGTATAGTTTTACCAACACTCTTATATGGGTGTGAAGCATGGGTGATGAATGTTGCAGCGAGGAGAAGGCTGGAGGCAGTGGAGATGTCATGTCTGAGGGCAATGTGTGGTGTGAATATAATGCAGAGAATTCGTAGTTTGGAAGTTAGGAGGAGGTGCGGGATTACCAAAACTGTTGTCCAGAGGGCTGAGGAAGGGTTGTTGAGGTGGTTCGGACATGTAGAGAGAATGGAGCGAGACAGAATGACTTCAAGAGTGTATCAGTCTGTAGTGGAAGGAAGGCGGGGTAGGGGTCGGTCTAGGAAAGGTTTGAGGGAGGGGGTAAAGGAGGTTTTGTGTGCGAGGGGCTTGGACTTCCAGCAGGTGTGCGTGAGCGTGTTTGATAGGAGTGAATGGAGACGAATGGTTTTTAATACTTGACGTGCTGTTGGAGTGTGAGCAAAGTAACATTTATGAAGGGGTTCAGGGAAACCGGCAGGCCGGACTTGAGTCCTGGAGATGGGAAGTACAGTGCCTGCACTCTGAAGGAGGGGTGTTAATGTTGCAGTTTAAAAACTGTAGTGTAAAGCACCCTTCTGGCAAGACAGTGATGGAGTGAATGATGGTGAAAGTTTTTCTTTTTCGGGCCACCCTGCCTTGGTGGGAATCGGCCAGTGTGATAATAATAAAAAATATATATATATACATATATATATACATTCATACTCACACACATGTATATATACATTCATACACACACACACAGCAACACACACACACACATGTATATATACATTCATACACACACACACACACACACACACACACACACACACACACACACACATATATATATATATATATATATATATATATATATATATATATATACATTCATACACACACACACACACACACGCACACAGTACGAACAACAGGAAAAAGGAACGCAAGAGGTGCTGACACAATGGAAGGGAACATAAAGCCTGCACACAACAGCCTAGGAAGGAGGGGCTGCAGGTAACGATGCAGCTGCACGTTTAGTGATCACGAAACACACAGACACGATTTTGTGCAAGTAAGCTATATTATACCTTGCTAATCCTTCCCACAACAGAAGCCTCGACACCCCAGGCAATGTTCCAACCCCAACACTTGTCTCGGGTGCGCGGCGCCGCATTAGAGCAGGGTATGACGACGCATTATAACAGAGGCTAATCAATGCGTAGCCAGAGGATTATTCAGTGTGTACGCGAGGCGTGAGGTGATCCACACCTCTCACTGTTATGAGTGGCGAGAATTGATTAAGGCGACTTGGACACTTGAGTTCCCTCGTTTCACTAACCACTTTTTTTTTTTAAGTTGTGGGTTAATAGTGACTTATTCCATTTACGTCTCTTACTATGTACGTCTCTTACTATGCTTTAATGAAAACATCTAAACTGATAGATGTTACAGGGAGTTAGGACTGCTAAGATACAGCGGAAAGTAAACATAAGTATGTACACACTTCTATCTTATGCTCTTTAAGAGTAAAAGTAACTTGAACTGGGCTGTACGAAATTCAGATTAACCCAGAATTTCTTGCTAAATCTTTCGACGACGTTCCACTTCGTTCTGGACATTACAAAGTGGCAAGTGATTTGATAGGGTCACATTATTAACTTTCACAGCATTACGTGGAGCTACAATACAGCACCAGGATGTATCATATACTGAGAGGTACATATTTCTTTTGTACGTATGCTGAAAGTTTGCTTTAATCCCTATGTTAGGGATTAAAGCCTTCTTGATGTTAGGACACGGGTGAATTACAGCCTTTAATGCCCCTTGTGCAATCGATAGATTTTAAAGCCAACAAACTAAGAAGCATACCACCTTTGTGAAGGTTTTCTGCACGTAATTCATTGACTTCATTATAACTGACATCGCTGCTGAATCCCTCGCCTTCTATATTTTAAGAGCGTAAATGTTATAACGTGACGCTGTAAATATTCTCTCTCTCCGAGTATGAAGAATTTGCAAGGCCGTATAGTGAGTGTGTTTTGTATGCAGTAACTGGACTCTGGAGGAGACATATGGTGATAGCTCATGGAAGAGTCGAGCTGCACCACACGCTTACAGAATCAATACCGAGCTGATACTTAAGAATTTACATTATCCTGGGTAAGCTACAGTAACTGCTGGGAAGACAAAATAAGTTTAAAATACATTAAGCTGTGATAGTAACAAATGTGAACAGACTGACTATGGTCACTATCACGAACACTATGTGCTTCATTGTCCACTTATTGAAGAATATTGAGATAGACAATATAATAACCTATGTGACGTGTCAAGGTATCTTATTAATGAAAAGGTACCAGATATATTAAGCAAATTTCCTAAATTTCCTTGTAACAGATAAGTGAATTGTAGATATGAATCCAGATGTACTCATGTTGACCCTTTTGGGTCCTAGTTCATAAGCCTGTTGTGTATCCATATGCTCTTGGGCTACCATCCACATGATGGATATGGGATGCACAATAAACTAGTCACTTCGGAGGCAAAATCTAAAAAAAAAAATCTAGCAAACTTTATATATATATAAATATATATAAATATATATATATATATATATATATATATATATAAATATATATATATATATATATATATATATATATATATATATATGCAAACAATCGCAGACAGGCCATCTTAACTATGCATGGCAAGCCACGGGGGGTGGAAATTTTTAGCTCAAGTACTTTCACACTTCTCAGTGCATCATCAAGAGCTATATAATGTTGCAAAGCAGCAACAGAAGGGGTGAGGGGAAGTTTACTCAGAGTAGGGCAGTGCGGGTCTGTCAACTTCTGCAGTCTCTCTCAGAATGTGGGCCAACCCTGCATCACCACTATTCCCCTCCCCCCTATGGGGGTAGGAGGGTTTTGAGATATCAAGTATTATGAAATAAGAAGATATAATAGCCAGCCCCAAACTTTTTCTAGCCATCTAGAACAGGTCAAGTGACTTGAGAAAATACGTTTCTCAGTGGATACTGTAAATATGGATAACTATTATTCTGTGTAACCTTTTTAATTAATAAAAGAAAGGAAATGAATGTGCTCTTTGTCTGTTTAAATGTCCTGTTCTGGGGAACTTGAATGCTCCCAGGGGTACTTAGAAGTATCTGTTTATAGTTTCCTAAATATTGTTGTCTACCATTCTTCTCAGTATCGATTAATAAGCCTTACTTGGGAATCTTCTATACCATTCCAATAATATTTCTATGATCCAAATTTCTACTTCTAATATCCTTTAACCCCACTAGCTGTGTTATCACAATCTTGTGTACCTGTTAATGTATGGTATAATAACGTATCATTAAACCATACACAACTGACATAGCATGAAGTTTTGTGCCTAGACACAGGTCGAATGTCACCAATCCTTCATGAAACTACCTGGAATAATGAGCAATCTTGTGAGTTTGTGTAGCATAGTTGCTTAAGGTTGTGTACAATATTCTCTACTAAATAGCTATCTAGCATGTATAACCCAAAATTCGAGTTATATATGGTATTCCTGTCATGTTTCAAGAGAGAAGATTCAATTATGTTTGATACAATAATTTGGGCAACAGCCCACCCTGGTGGGTGATCACCGGAACTAACGTGGTTAAAGATAGCATTCAACTCCTGCCCTGTCCTGACTGAGTATTTATGCTGGGCTATTCTTGCTTCCAGAAGTTTACCTGTTTTATCAATATATGAGAGAGGACACTGAGTACATGGTATCCTGTAAACCCCACCAACTTTGTAGGAGGGTGAGTTTTAAATCAGTATTTGTTTCACAGTCCCAGTATTTTTGAAAGCAAGGTTTATATTGGACTTTTTTAATGCCTCACGCAGGCAAGCTAGGTTCTCATTGTATGGTAAAACTAGTACATTTTTACTGGCAATCATTTCCTTAGGTTCAGTCCTGTAGAAAGTGTTTTTTACTGACATTATTGCCTTCTTGACAAAATCCTTAGGGTACCTCAGTTCTTTGACTATGTTGAATATCTTGCTGATTTCGTCCTCTAAGTACTCTGGACTGCAAGGCTGGCACCGACCGTTGGCTCACATTCTGAGAGAGACTGTGGAAGATGACAGACCTGCACTGCACTGCACTACTCACTCCTTCTGTTGCTGCCTTGCAGTATTGCATAGCTCCTGATGATGCACTGAGAAGTGTGAAAGTGCTTGAGCTAAAGATTTCCACCCCCCCCCCGTAGCTTGTCCTGCATATATCAAGAACATATATATATATATATATATATATATATATATATATATATATATATATATATATATATATATATATATATATATATATATATATATATATATATATATATATATATATATATATATATATATATATATATATATATATATACGTGTGTGTGTGTGTGTCATGCCGAATAGGTAAAACTGGACAATTAGCAAGAACTCATTTAGAATTAAGTCCTTTCTAAAAAAATTTCGTATACATATAAAGATATATTTTTTTCATTTAGGTTAATGTAAAAATTTATATTTTTTTACCAAAAGAACCTTAGAAAACTTACCTAACCTTATTATAACAGGCACAATTTAATTTAGCTTAATCCAACTAAATATGTTTTAGATAAATTTACAATCATTTAATAATAAACAAACACAATGAAAAATATTTTTTTTCGCTAGGTTCAGAATGATTTTTGCCAAATTATTGCGAGTGGTATTTAACCACTAACAACACTGCGACTAACCAGGGGATCGAACCCGTGTTGTTTTAACCCGGTTCGTGGTGAGAAAATATTCATGACTCAATGTTGTTATTAATTAAATACCACTTATTCGTTGTTAGAGTACTATATATACTGCTCGTGAAGGCTAGTACACCAAACAGGGAGTAGAATGAAATTATCTCTGAGACACCCACACCATCGTATGTCCTCGGATCATGATACAACACCTAGCTCTGGTGAGTGCGTGATTCTTGTAGGATTGTATGGTCCAATGAGTTAGAGCATCGTGAATTTTCGCTCACCCTGAGGTGGGCTAAAACAAGACGGGTTCGATCCCCCGGCTAGCCGCAGTGTTGTTATTGAACCCATGGGGAAGTAGAATACCCCGGGGTTGTTTTGCATCCTGTATCGCTTGGTTTTCGATATATGCATTATATATATATATATATATATATATATATATATATATATATATATATATATATATATATATATATATATATATATATATATGTCGTTTCGAATAGGCAGAACTTGCAATCTTGGCTTAAATAGCAACGCTCATCTTGCCATATAGGACAAGCGAAAATTTGTGTATGCAATAATTTCGCCAAAATCATTCTGAACCTAACGAAAAAAATATATTTCACTGTGTTTGTTTAGTATTAAATTATTGTAAACAAATCCAAAATATATGTAGTTGGGTTAGGCTAAAATAAATTGTTCTTACTATAATAAGGTTAGGTAAGTTTTCTAAGATTCTTTTGGTGCAAAATTAAAATTTTTTACATTAACATTAATGAAAAAAAATATATCTTTAAACGTATAAGAGAAAATTTTAGAAAGGACTTAATTTTAAATGAGTTATTGCTAATTGACCAGTTTTACATATTCGGCACGACATATATAAATATATATATATATATATATATATATATATATATATATATATATATATATATATATATATATATATATATATATGTGTGTGTGTGTGTGTGTGTGTGTGTGTGTACAGTACAACATGGGATCGAATCCTTGGCTAGCGCAGTGTTGTTATTGATCAATACCACTCGTTCGTGGTTACAATAATATATAAATACTGCTCGTGAGGTTAGTACACCAAACAGGGATGAGAATGAAATTAGCTTAGAAGCTCCTACACCTCCGTATGCCCTCGGATGGCGGCCCAACAGCTAGCTGTGTGCTGGCTGCGCCATTCTTGTAGGGTTAGGTGGTCCTGTGGTTTAAAGCGTCATGTGGTTCTCGCTTACCATGAGGCAGGCCAGTACAACATTGGTTCGAATCCTTGGCTAGCGCAGTGTTGTTATTGATCAATATCACTCGTTCGTGGTTACAAATATATATATATATATATATATATATATATATATATATATATATATATATATATATATATATATATATATATAGGTAGTAGGTTGGTAGACAGCAACCACCCAGGGAAGTACTACCGTCCTGCCAGATGACTGTGAAACAAAAACCTGTAACTGTTTTGCATGATGGTAGGATTGCTGGTTTCTTTTTCTGTCTCATAAACACGCTAAGATAACAGGGATATCTTGCTACTCCTACTTACACTTTGGTCACACTTCATAGACACGCACATGCATATATATATATACATACATCTAGGTTTTTCTCCTTTTTCTAAATAGCTCTTGTTCTTTTTTATTTCTTCTATTGTCCATGGGGAAGTGGAAAAGAATCTTTCCTCCGTAAGCCATGCGTGTCGTATGAGGCGACTAAAATGCCGGGAGCAATGGGCTAGTAACCCCTTCTCCTGTATACAATTACTAAAAAAAGAGAAGAAGAAAAACTTTATAAAACTGGGTTGCTTAAATGTGCGTGGATGTAGTGCGGATGACAAGAAACAGATGATTGCTGATGTTATGAATGAAAAGAAGTTGGATGTCCTGGCCCTAAGCGAAACAAAGCTGAAGGGGGTAGGAGAGTTTCAGTGGGGGGAAATAAATGGGATTAAATCTGGAGTATCTGAGAGAGTTAGAGCAAAGGAAGGGGTAGCAGTAATGTTAAATGATCAGTTATGGAAGGAGAAAAGAGAATATGAATGTGTAAATTCAAGAATTATGTGGATTAAAGTAAAGGTTGGATGCGAGAAGTGGGTCATAATAAGCGTGTATGCACCTGGAGAAGAGAGGAATGCAGAGGAGAGAGAGAGATTTTGGGAGATGTTAAGTGAATGTATAGGAGCCTTTGAACCAAGTGAGAGAGTAATTGTGGTAGGGGACTTGAATGCTAAAGTAGGAGAAACTTTTAGAGAGGGTGTGGTAGGTAAGTTTGGGGTGCCAGGTGTAAATGATAATGGGAGCCCTTTGATTGAACTTTGTATAGAAAGGGGTTTAGTTATAGGTAATACATATTTTAAGAAAAAGAGGATAAATAAGTATACACGATATGATGTAGGGCGAAATGACAGTAGTTTGTTGGATTATGTATTGGTAGATAAAAGACTGTTGAGTAGACTTCAGGATGTACATGTTTATAGAGGGGCCACAGATATATCAGATCACTTTCTAGTTGTAGCTACACTGAGAGTAAAAGGTAGATGGGATACAAGGAGAATAGAAGCATCAGGGAAGAGAGAGGTAAAGGTTTATAAACTAAAAGAGGAGGCAGTTAGGGTAAGATATAAACAGCTATTGGAGGATAGATGGGCTAATGAGAGCATAGGCAATGGGGTCGAAGAGGTATGGGGTAGGTTTAAAAATGTAGTGTTAGAGTGTTCAGCAGAAGTTTGTGGTTACAGGAAAGTGGGTGCAGGAGGGAAGAGGAGCGATTGGTGGAATGATGATGTAAAGAGAGTAGTAAGGGAGAAAAAGTTAGCATATGAGAAGTTTTTACAAAGTAGAAGTGATGCAAGGAGGGAAGAGTATATGGAGAAAAAGAGAGAAGTTAAGAGAGTGGTGAAGCAATGTAAAAAGAGAGCAAATGAGAGAGTGGGTGAGATGTTATCAACAAATTTTGTTGAAAATAAGAAAAAGTTTTGGAGTGAGATTAACAAGTTAAGAAAGCCTAGAGAACAAATGGATTTGTCTGTTAAAAATAGGAGAGGAGAGTTATTAAATGGAGAGTTAGAGGTATTGGGAAGATGGAAGGAATATTTTGAGGAATTGTTAAATGTTGATGAAGATAGGGAAGCTGTGATTTCGTGTATAGGGCAAGGAGGAATAACATCTTGTAGGAGTGAGGAAGAGCCAGTTGTGAGTGTGGGGGAAGTTCGTGAGGCAGTAGGTAAAATGAAAGGGGGTAAGGCAGCCGGGATTGATGGGATAAAGATAGAAATGTTAAAAGCAGGTGGGGATGTAGTTTTGGAGTGGTTGGTGCAATTATTTAATAAATGTATGGAAGAGGGTAAGGTACCTAGGGATTGGCAGAGAGCATGCATAGTTCCTTTGTATAAAGGCAAAGGGGATAAAAGAGAGTGCAAAAATTATAGGGGGATAAGTCTGTTGAGTGTACCTGGTAAAGTGTATGGTAGAGTTATAATTGAAAGAATTAAGAGTAAGACGGAGAATAGGATAGCAGATGAACAAGGAGGCTTTAGGAAAGGTAGGGGGTGTGTGGACCAGGTGTTTACAGTGAAACATTTAAGTGAACAGTATTTAGATAAGGCTAAAGAGGTCTTTGTGGCATTTATGGATTTGGAAAAGGCATATGACAGGGTGGATAGGGGGGCAATGTGGCAGATGTTGCAAGTGTATGGTGTAGGAGGTAGGTTACTGAAAGCAGTGAAGAGTTTTTACGAGGATAGTGAGGTTCAAGTTAGAGTATGTAGGAAAGAGGGAATTTTTTTCCCAGTAAAAGTAGGCCTTAGACAAGGATGTGTGATGTCACCGTGGTTGTTTAATATATTTATAGATGGGGTTGTAAGAGAAGTAAATGCGAGGGTCTTGGCAAGAGGCGTGGAGTTAAAAGATAAAGAATCACACACAAAGTGGGAGTTGTCACAGCTGCTCTTTGCTGATGACACTGTGCTCTTGGGAGATTCTGAAGAGAAGTTGCAGAGATTGGTGGATGAATTTGGTAGGGTGTGCAAAAGAAGAAAATTAAAGGTGAATACAGGAAAGAGTAAGGTTATGAGGATAACAAAAAGATTAGGTGATGAAAGATTGAATATCAGATTGGAGGGAGAGAGTATGGAGGAGGTGAACGTATTCAGATATTTGGGAGTGGACGTGTCAGCGGATGGGTCTATGAAAGATGAGGTGAATCATAGAATTGATGAGGGAAAAAGAGTGAGTGGTGCACTTAGGAGTCTGTGGAGACAAAGAACTTTGTCCTTGGAGGCAAAGAGGGGAATGTATGAGAGTATAGTTTTACCAACGCTCTTATATGGGTGTGAAGCGTGGGTGATGAATGTTGCAGCGAGGAGAAGGCTGGAGGCAGTGGAGATGTCATGTCTGAGGGCAATGTGTGGTGTGAATATAATGCAGAGAATTCGTAGTTTGGAAGTTAGGAGGAGGTGCGGGATTACCAAAACTGTTGTCCAGAGGGCTGAGGAAGGGTTGTTGAGGTGGTTCGGACATGTAGAGAGAATGGAGCGAAACAGAATGACTTCAAGAGTGTATCAGTCTGTAGTGGAAGGAAGGCGGGGTAGGGGTCGGCCTAGGAAGGGTTGGAGGGAGGGGGTAAAGGAGGTTTTGTGTGTGAGGGGCTTGGACTTCCAGCAGGCATGCGTGAGCGTGTTTGATAGGAGTGAATGGAGACAAATGGTTTTTAATACTTGACGTGCTGTTGGAGTGTGAGCAAAGTAACATTTATGAAGGGATTCAGGGAAACCGGCAGGCCGGACTTGAGTCCTGGAGATGGGAAGTACAGTGCCTGCACTCTGAAGGAGGGGTGTTAATGTTGCAGTTTAAAAACTGTAGTGTAAAGCACCCTTCTGGCAAGACAGTGATGGAGTGAATGATGGTGAAAGTTTTTCTTTTTCGGGCCACCCTGCCTTGGTGGGAATCGGCCGGTGTGATAATAAAAAAAAAATAAAAAAAATATAATTCGTTGATTAATTATACTGGGAGGAAAATTTTTAAAATTCTGAAGTCATCAAAATTCTTTTTTTTATTGGAACAGAGATTAATCATGTATATCTTAAGTCAGTCCGAGCATTTATTATACATTAAGTTCGCTAAGGCGGGAGCCAACTGCGCTTTTAATGGAAATAAATTTTTGATTAGGTGGTCCCTAACCCCAACTTAAGAGCTTAAGTCTCCTTGAGGACACACAGGAAGACTGCAGCTCCTGCTGCTGCACGAGCCTCTTCCGCTTCATTTGTTTTCATAAGAACATAAGAATGGAGGAACACTGCAGAAGGCCTACTGGCCCATGCAAGGCAGGTCCTTATCAAAACGACCTCTAAAGGCACTTGATCAATGAAATTAAATATCTTTCCCTTCCTTGGTTTAAACGTAATTACATCCCATTCACCCAGGCACTGTATAACACCTTTCACTACCATACCTTTGTTGCAGGTCTGTAGCGGCCAGTTACAATCACAGGGGAGGAAGATTGACTTGGAAAATCTTGCTTGCTATATATACATTGATTTTCGACAAAAGCCAAGTTAACAGCAAACAGTGAGTATGAACTTTCAAACAGAATTAAAGATCACAATGGGATATGCGTCAATCGACGGCCTTAGTGTTTGCCTGGATGGGAGAATTACCTTGGCAAAGTAATCGAACTATCCCACTGGTTCCTCCCTGACAAGTGAGTATGCCACAGCACACTTAACGATCATCAGACAATATAGGGCTGTTTACTACCCATACATACATGCCTCTGGTTACCCTGCTTACAACTGGTAAATATGACTACAGGAATGGCGGTTGATCTTGTACACTGCAGATATATATATATATATATATATATATATATATATATATATATATATATATATATATATATATATATATATATATATATATATATATATATATATATATATATATACATATTCTGCACACGCAATAGCACCTAGATGTTCAGCGCTTCCCTATGACTGTTACTGTGTCTATTACAAATGTAGCATACTCGCTTCACTGTCATCCTCTTTACTCAGAGGCAATTGGTTTCAACTTTGACCAAATTGTTTCAAGTTTTTTATACCTGTGAATAACAGGATTACAAGCAGGTTAGACTTACATGCACACGGCTCAGAGTTTGGTCTCTGCCATTATCTCTTGATTCTCATTGTTACTTTCATGGCATTGTAAAGTTTCGATTGGTGCAGGTGAGAGTAAAATGAAAGCATTCATACCATTTACATAGGTAAAGGTGGGTAGGTATCTGGCACTTATCAGGGCCTTCCATAATCTGATTAGGACATTTGAATAAGTAGTACCAATAATTATGTCTATCTGCCCGTGGCAGACATAGTAACACTTGGGATCTCCATGTCGATGGGTCTGAGAACTCGGCTGGAACTAGTCTCATTTTTATTTTTCATGAGCCGAGTGTCAGACTCTTATGCATAGCAATATGAAGCCCATTTAAATGATGATTTTCTGAGTGTTCCTGAAGCTGGCAGAACCAACGTCTTCAGATTCATTGTGTCGTAGACATGTATCATTGTTTATGCGCGAAGTCCCAAATTCTCTGCTTATCATCAAATTCAGGGTAACACTGTGACTTCGTCAAGATACTTCTAAATGTTGTATGTAAGAATAGACACTTTCTTTCTGACAGACAGATGGTTATGGTGAAACTTCTCTTGATTATATTGTAGATCTCTTCATGCTTTGCATTTTTCTCTTCATCTATCGCAGATTACTCCATGAAACCCATATTGGCTCATCTATGCACTACAACTGATGCGTTTGTTTTCACTGAGGACAGGGTCAGCATCATAAAGGCTTACATCAACACAATCTAAGTGAGAATCGAATGTAGTCCTCAGGGGAAATAATAGGGATAGCCAATGTGAAATCCCTAGTACGAGGAACTCTCATACCTAGAAAGCAAGTTCTGTTCTTTTCTTTTTTTCCTTTTTTTTTTGTTTTGGCAATCTCAAGAACCATTAAGGTGATATTCGTCGCTGTGAAACAATCCCGGTGAGATTTTTTTAATGTATCAGAGAAGTTGATCTGACGGAAGAGGTTGCAAATTCCCACCATCTAGCTAACAAGCAGAACAACACCTCTCAGCCACTTATCATTTAAAAGTAATTAGTGATGACTGATTAGGTAGTCATTTGGGCCAAAACTGTTAGTGCGAAATGATTTTTAATGAAATTTCCCAATACTGGTTCGGGTCTATTTGTCCATGTGCCTTACACGCCCCTCAATTTAAAATTAGATATCTTACGTTTGTGAAAGTAAGTGTGAAAAAAGAAATAGGGTAGGTTGTAATTTCCACCTCTAAAACTCGAGTCCAGCTAACCGGTTTCCCTGAATCCCTTTATAGACATTTCCACGAAAGGTCAAATCCCCCCACTTAAAAAAAAAAAACTTGCTTCCAGTTCTAACCAGCAAACATCGTAGCCGGAAAATTAAATACCTCTTCCTTTATGCTTCACAGCCTGTCGGGGAATTAAACATGTGTTAATATATTACTAATCCAGTTCCAAGAGCATTGGACTCGCAAGGGCCTCACATGAAATAGAGAATCTTAAAACAAGTATGTTTTCCCAACACCGCCCCCACTCTGGCCTAAAATGACAAGTATTTCACATATCCACAGATAAGACTGCCCATATACACTAACATAAAATGTAGATTGTTTCAAATTAATACGCAATATTAAACATATCACTGTATTATCAGGCTTAAGACCCCAGTAACTGTAATATATTTGCATTTCTTGCGCTGGTGAGCACGCTATGCGATTGTAGTGTTATAATCCGCCCTCACGCCTGTGATGTAACACAGGTACGAGGCTCCTCCCATCATGTTTACTTGGATAATGTGGAAACATCAGACATACGTCGCTTCCACAATTGAAGTTTTCAGACATCACTACCCCACATTAAGAAAGCGGAGGTCACTACTACAACTGACGACATTAGACATACACACGTTGCTACCTCTACTGTAAATATACTCGTGTCTTTACCACATCTGTAGATATACGCATGTCACTGCCATGCCTGGAAACTTTAGACATACAAATGTCTGTAATGATACAACCCTTATGACTCTCTCTCTCTCTCTCTCTCTTTCCTCGAAGCATTCAGCAAGACTTGCCACAGATGTCTCCTATGAGTTGGTGTCGTTTAGCATAATTCACTTTGGTCAAACTACAAATCAAGTATCTTCAGCTTCACACAACCACCTTATCTCTACTTGTTGACTGCCAAGTTGTTATTTGTTAGACTGAATTATTAATTTAATTATCACAGAACTGGAAATTTATGCTGCCACCGCCCGCTGGTATTCACCAGTGTACCGGCCACGTGATTATCACTGACTACATAAAGAATAAAGCACAATAGATCCTAAGACCAAAACAAAGGGTCACAAGAAGAGTTAGATTAACACACTTGAAGAGTGTTTCTAAGCTATCGTTCTTGCCAGTTAGGAATATGTAAAAAAGTCTGAGGTTGGTATACAAGCGAGTGCCTTACAGTTACAGTTCAAGGGCCTACCAATGCCCAGTCACCTCTTGGAAAAGACCCGGGGCGGGACCATACCGACGAACTACTTGTTTGAACTCGATCTCTGCTTACGAAGATGACCTCCTCACCTGAAGGTTCAGAAAATCTAAATCAATATAACAATAAAGCAGAGCTGTATGACCCTAGTGGTTTAGCGCTTACTTTTGATTATAAAATAATAATGTCGCCTATTAGCAACTGAAGGCCAGTTTTCAATTTTAGTGAATTTTATTGAAAATAAATATCGTTTAATCACTTTTCGACTATAATTGCTGTAAATGACAATATATGTTTACTTAATATGTAACTTTTATTCTTATGACTTTATGCTGTCATTTCTATTTTAAACTCGAATTAAGTACTTATATATCTGCTGAAGAGGATCCCACAAAAGGATCGAAATATACAGATCAATCAATCTCCTGATTTTCTGTCTCTTGTGGGTTATTATTGAGCACACAAAAACATGAGCGAATCAGCACTATGATTAGCAAACTTCCAGGACAGTTATCCCATGGAAGTTGCAACTGAGAGCAAAAATAATGTGCAAGAGGACCTCGTAAGAGTTTTACGACGAACTGAGTGCTATGCAATGTTGCAAGGGAGCAACCAAAGCAGGGAGAGAGGTCTCAGAGTAGCGTAGGTGTCACCGTCCATGGTTACCCTTAGACTGTAGTTAGTGGTCGGTGCCAACCCCACTCTACCATCACCCCCCTACTCCCCATATGGGGTAAGAGGGTTTCTGAGATGTCAAGTATGAAATTAAAAGATATAAAAAGCCAGCCCTAAGCTTTTTCTAATCGTTTATAACAGATCATGGGGTTTGAGAAAATAAGTTTCTCGTTAGATACTGTAGATATGGATAGCTATTATTCTGTGTGACCTTTTCAAATAATGAAAGAAAGAAATACAATGCGCTCTTTGTGCATTTAAATGTCCTGTTCTGAGGTACTCGAATGTTCTACCGATGTACTCAGAAGTATCTCTTCCTACATATTGTCTACGAATTTTCTCAGTGTCTGTTAATATGCCATACATGGGGATCTTCTATGCCTATCCGATATATACTACATATATATATATATATATATATATATATATATATATATATATATATATATATATATATATATATATATATATATATATATATTGCGATGAATTGAATACGGGATATAGTTTGATCTGGCATGGCATTCAAAATTTTATCTGTTTGCAAATGGCACATTAAGTATTTGTGACATGCTCTATAATTGATGATAGGGATTAGAGCTGAAATGTGTGCTCACTGCCAGCCTACATTACTTCTTCCTGCTAATGATGCTTTTGCTACTCTAGCTGATGATTTTCCGGCTGTGCTGCTGTTGCTACTGCTGTTGCTGCTGTTGTAGTTGTTGTTGTTGTTGTTGTTGCTGCTGCTGCTTCTGTTGCTGCTGATGTTGTTGTTGCTGCTGCTGCTGCTGTTTTTGCTGCTGCGGTTGTTGTTGTTGCTTTTGCTGTTGCTGCTTGTTTCTGCTGCTATTGCTGCTGCTACTGTTCATGTGTGTATGTATGTTTGAACAGTAATATATACAGCATATTTTAATAGCTTGTCTGCGATATAGGTAAAATTGGCCAATCAGGAAGAATTCATTTAAAATTAAGTCCTTTTTTAAATTTTCTCT
Source organism: Cherax quadricarinatus (assembly GCF_038502225.1). Lineage (NCBI taxonomy): Eukaryota > Metazoa > Arthropoda > Malacostraca > Decapoda > Parastacidae > Cherax > Cherax quadricarinatus. The sequence goes on along the minus strand of NC_091305.1, from coordinate 23,061,784 downwards.
TATACGTTTAAAGATATATATTTTTCATATAGGTAAATGTATATATATATATATATATATATATATATATATATATATATATATATATATATATATATATATATATATATATATATATATATATACTATATATATATGTACATACATACATACATACATACATACATACATACATACATACATACATACATACACACATGCATACATAAATACATACATACAGTAAGCTCTTAGAAAAGTTTTGTGCATATAGTGCAATTTTTTGTAACTGCAGTTGAAAAAGTGAATGCAAAATTGAATGTAACCTACTATGAATGCTTTTTTTAAAGTGCCGTTCAATTTCGGATGCAATTTTTTCAATCGTATCTACAAAAAAAAAAGTCGCGTTGTAGAGACGGCTTTTACATGCTCAGCGAGCAGAATGATCAGTATGCAGTGGAGGAGGCAGATTCGATACACAGTTTCAAGAGCAAGCCACAAATAAGGGGGTACCGAGGCACGTCGCTACATACGTCTAGTTGTCTACTAAGTAACTGAGATCGGTACTTCGCCCATCACCTTCCTTACGTGTCATCATCGTCTTTATATAAGCGAATATTTTCTCCTCACCCACGAAGCCATTTCTCTTCTTTAATCAGTAACGCGGATGGGCGTCGTGCATGTGATGGACGCAAGACTTGGATGGGCGTCGTGCATGTGATGGACGCAAGACTTGGATGGGCGTCGTGCATGTGATGGACGCAAGACTTGGATGGGCGTCGTGCATGTGATGGACGCAAGACTTGGATGGGCGTCGTGCATGTGATGGACGCAAGATTTGGATGGGCGTCGTGCATGTGATGGATGCAAGGCTTGGATAGGGGTCGTGCATGTGATGGACGCAAGACTTGGATGGGCGTCGTGCATGTGATGGACGCAAGACTTGGATGGGCGTCGTGCATGTGATGGACGCAAGGCTTGGATGGGCGTCGTGCATGTGATGGACGCAAGACTTGGATGGGCGTCGTGCATGTGATGGACGCAAGACTTGGATGGGCGTCGTGCATGTGATGGACGCAAGACTTGGATGGGCGTCGTGCATGTGATGGACGCAAGACTTGGATGGGCGTCGTGCATGTGATGAACGCAAGACTTGGATGGGCGTCGTGCATGTGATGGATGCAAGGCTTGGATAGGCGTCGTGCATGTGATGGACGCAAGACTTGGATGGGCGTCGTGCATGTGATGGACGCAAGGCTTGGATGGACGTTGTGCATGTGATGGACGCAAGACTTGGATGGGCGTTGTTCATGTGATGGACGCAAGACTTGGATGGGCGTCGTGCATGTGATGGACGCAAGATTTGGATGGGCGTCGTGCATGTGATGGACGCAAGACTTGGATGGGCGTCGTGCATGTGATGGACGCAAGGCTTGGATGGGCGTTGTGCATGTGATGGACGCAAGACTTGGATGGGCGTTGTTCATGTGATGGACGCAAGACTTGGATGGGCGTCGTGCATGTGATGGACGCAAGACTTGGATGGGCATCGGGCATGTGATGGACGCAAGACTTGGATGGGCGTCGTGCTTGTGATGGACGCAAGACTTGGATGGGCGTCGTGCATGTGATGGACGCAAGGCTTGGATAGGCGTCGTGCATGTGATGGACGCAAGACTTGGATGGGCTTTGTGCATGTGATGGACGCAAGACTTGGATAGGCGTCGTGCATGTGATGGACGCAAGGCTTGGATAGGCGTCGTGCATGTGATGGACGCAAGGCATGGATAGGCGTCGTGCATGTGATGGACGCAAGGCTTGGATGGGCGTCGTGCATGTGATGGACGCAAGGCTTGGATGGGCGTCGTGCATGTGATGGATGCAAGGCTTGGATGGGCGTTGTGCATGTAGTGGACGCAAGGCTTGGATGGGCGTCGTGCATGTAGTGGACGCATGCAGGGTGACTGTAAGTCACTATCCATGGCAGGCTCCAACACGCACTCCCACTCACAACATCCAGTCATTTGCACCCCGAGGATAATACACGTTGTTATTATGAAAGCTTTTGTCAGGGTTTCTGTGAATGCTGACTCTGATGCGACTCTACTGCCGCCTTTGTTATGAATGATAACAATACTGTTTAGGTGTAATAAGACGGGATTTACTACTTTTTATCCTGTGAGGTGGAAAGGATTTGTTTTTGTACCGTCCCCTCTGTCTGCTTTTGTTATATGTGTTAAGAGAAACTCTTGCTTGCTTTCATATTAGTGGTCTCTCTCACATACACACACACACACACACATACATACACACACACACACACTCACACATACACTCACACACACACTCACACACACACACTCACACACACACTCACACATACACTCACACACACACACACACACACACTCACACACACTCACACATACACACACACACACTCACACACACACTCACACACACACTCACACACACACTCACACACACACTCACACACACACTCACTCATATATATATATATATATATATATATATATATATATACATATATATACATATATATATATATATATATATATATATATATACATATATATACATATATATATATATACATATATATATATATATAGGTAGTAGGTTGGTAGACAGCAACCACCCAGGGAAGTACTACCGTCCTGCCAGATGACTGTGAAACAAAAACCTGTAACTGTTTTGCATGATGGTAGGATTGCTGGTTTCTTTTTCTGTCTCATAAACACGCTAAGATAACAGGGATATCTTGCTACTCCTACTTACACTTTGGTCACACTTCACAGACACGCACATGCATATATATATATACATACATCTAGGTTTTTCTCCTTTTTCTAAATAGCTCTTGTTCTTTTTTATTTCTTCTATTGTCCATGGGGAAGTGGAAAAGAATCTTTCCTCCGTAAGCCATGCGTGTCGTATGAGGCGACTAAAATGCCGGGAGCAATGGGCTAGTAACCCCTTCTCCTGTATACAATTACTAAAAAAGAGAAGAAGAAAAACTTTATAAAACTGGGTTGCTTAAATGTGCGTGGATGTAGTGCGGATGACAAGAAACAGATGATTGCTGATGTTATGAATGAAAAGAAGTTGGATGTCCTGGCCCTAAGCGAAACAAAGCTGAAGGGGGTAGGAGAGTTTCAGTGGGGGGAAATAAATGGGATTAAATCTGGAGTATCTGAGAGAGTTAGAGCAAAGGAAGGGGTAGCAGTAATGTTAAATGATCAATTATGGAAGGAGAAAAGAGAATATGAATGTGTAAATTCAAGAATTATGTGGATTAAAGTAAAGGTTGGATGCGAGAAGTGGGTCATAATAAGCGTGTATGCACCTGGAGAAGAGAGGAATGCAGAGGAGAGAGAGAGATTTTGGGAGATGTTAAGTGAATGTATAGGAGCCTTTGAACCAAGTGAGAGAGTAATTGTGGTAGGGGACTTGAATGCTAAAGTAGGAGAAACTTTTAGAGAGGGTGTGGTAGGTAAGTTTGGTGTGCCAGGTGTAAATGATAATGGGAGCCCTTTGATTGAACTTTGTATAGAAAGGGGTTTAGTTATAGGTAATACATATTTTAAGAAAAAGAGGATAAATAAGTATACACGATATGATGTAGGGCGAAATGACAGTAGTTTGTTGGATTATGTATTGGTAGATAAAAGACTGTTGAGTAGACTTCAGGATGTACATGTTTATAGAGGGGCCACAGATATATCAGATCACTTTCTAGTTGTAGCTACACTGAGAGTAAAAGGTAGATGGGATACAAGGAGAATAGAAGCATCAGCGAAGAGAGAGGTGAAGGTTTATAAACTAAAAGAGGAGGCAGTTAGGGTAAGATATAAACAGCTATTGGAGGATAGATGGGCTAATGAGAGCATAGGCAATGGGGTCGAAGAGGTATGGGGTAGGTTTAAAAATGTAGTGTTAGAGTGTTCAGCAGAAGTTTGTGGTTACAGGAAAGTGGGTGCAGGAGGGAAGAGGAGCGATTGGTGGAATGATGATGTAAAGAGAGTAGTAAGGGAGAAAAAGTTAGCATATGAGAAGTTTTTACAAAGTAGAACTGATGCAAGGAGGGAAGAGTATATGGAGAAAAAGAGAGAAGTTAAGAGAGTGGTGAAGCAATGTAAAAAGAGAGCAAATGAGAGAGTGGGTGAGATGTTATCAACAAATTTTGTTGAAAATAAGAAAAAGTTTTGGAGTGAGATTAACAAGTCAAGAAAGCCTAGAGAACAAATGGATTTGTCAGTTAAAAATAGGAGAGGAGAGTTATTAAATGGAGAGTTAGAGGTATTGGGAAGATGGAAGGAATATTTTGAGGAATTGTTAAATGTTGATGAAGATAGGGAAGCTGTGATTTCGTGTATAGGGCAAGGAGGAATAACATCTTGTAGGAGTGAGGAAGAGCCAGTTGTGAGTGTGGGGGAAGTTCGTGAGGCAGTAGGTAAAATGAAAGGGGGTAAGGCAGCCGGGATTGATGGGATAAAGATAGAAATGTTAAAAGCAGGTGGGGATATAGTTTTGGAGTGGTTGGTGCAATTATTTAATAAATGTATGGAAGAGGGTAAGGTACCTAGGGATTGGCAGAGAGCATGCATAGTTCCTTTGTATAAAGGCAAAGGGGATAAAAGAGAGTGCAAAAATTATAGGGGGATAAGTCTGTTGAGTGTACCTGGTAAAGTGTATGGTAGAGTTATAATTGAAAGAATTAAGAGTAAGACGGAGAATAGGATAGCAGATGAACAAGGAGGCTTTAGGAAAGGTAGGGGGTGTGTGGACCAGGTGTTTACAGTGAAACATATAAGTGAACAGTATTTAGATAAGGCTAAAGAGGTCTTTGTGGCATTTATGGATTTGGAAAAGGCGTATGACAGGGTGGATAGGGGGGCAATGTGGCAGATGTTGCAAGTGTATGGTGTAGGAGGTAGGTTACTGAAAGCAGTGAAGAGTTTTTACGAGGATAGTGAGGCTCAAGTTAGAGTATGTAGGAAAGAGGGAAATTTTTTCCCAGTAAAAGTAGGCCTTAGACAAGGATGTGTGATGTCACCGTGGTTGTTTAATATATTTATAGATGGGGTTGTAAGAGAAGTAAATGCGAGGGTCTTGGCAAGAGGCGTGGAGTTAAAAGATAAAGAATCACACACAAAGTGGGCGTTGTCACAGCTGCTCTTTGCTGATGACACTGTGCTCTTGGGAGATTCTGAAGAGAAGTTGCAGAGATTGGTGGATGAATTTGGTAGGGTGTGCAAAAGAAGAAAATTAAAGGTGAATACAGGAAAGAGTAAGGTTATGAGGATAACAAAAAGATTAGGTGATGAAAGATTGAATATCAGATTGGAGGGAGAGAGTATGGAGGAGGTGAACGTATTCAGATATTTGGGAGTGGACGTGTCAGCGGATGGGTCTATGAAAGATGAGGTGAATCATAGAATTGATGAGGGAAAAAGAGTGAGTGGTGCACTTAGGAGTCTGTGGAGACAAAGAACTTTGTCCTTGGAGGCAAAGAGGGGAATGTATGAGAGTATAGTTTTACCAACGCTCTTATATGGGTGTGAAGCATGGGTGATGAATGTTGCAGCGAGGAGAAGGCTGGAGGCAGTGGAGATGTCATGTCTGAGGGCAATGTGTGGTGTGAATATAATGCAGAGAATTCGTAGTTTGGAAGTTAGGAGGAGGTGCGGGATTACCAAAACTGTTGTCCAGAGGGCTGAGGAAGGGTTGTTGAGGTGGTTCGGACATGTAGAGAGAATGGAGCGAAACAGAATGACTTCAAGAGTGTATCAGTCTGTAGTGGAAGGAAGGCGGGGTAGGGGTCGGCCTAGGAAAGGTTGGAGGGAGGGGGTAAAGGAGGTTTTGTGTGCGAGGGGCTTGGACTTCCAGCAGGCATGCGTGAGCGTGTTTGATAGGAGTGAATGGAGACAAATGGTTTTTAATACTTGACGTGCTGTTGGAGTGTGAGCAAAGTAACATTTATGAAGGGATTCAGGGAAACCGGCAGGCCGGACTTGAGTCCTGGAGATGGGAAGTACAGTGCCTGCACTCTGAAGGAGGGGTGTTAATGTTGCAGTTTAAAAACTGTAGTGTAAAGCACCCTTCTGGCAAGACAGTGATGGAGTGAATGATGGTGAAAGTTTTTCTTTTTCGGGCCACCCTGCCTTGGTGGGAATCGGCCGGTGTGATAATAAAATAATAAATATATATATATATATATATATATATATATATATATATATATATATATATATATATATGTCGTGCCGAATAGGCAGAACTTGCGATCTTGGCTTAAATAGCAACGCTCATCTTGCCATATAGGACAAGCGAAAATTTGTGTATGCAATAATTTCACCAAAGTCATTCTGAAACTAACGAAAAAAATATATTTCACTGTGTTTGTTTAGTATTAAATTATTGTAAACAAATGTAAAATATATTTAGTTGGGTTAGGCTAAAATAAATTGTTCTTGTTATAATAAGGTTAGGTAAGTTTTCTAAGATTCTTTTGGAGCAAACTTAAAAATTTTTACATTAACATTAATGAAAAAAAAATATATCTTTAAACATATAAGAGGAAATTTTAGAAAGGACTTAATTTTAAATGAGTTCTTGGTAATTGACCAGTTTTACATATTCGGCACGACATGTATATATATACATATATATATATATATATATATATATATATATATATATATATATATATATATATATATATATATATATATATATATATATATGTCTCTGTGTGTGTGTGTGTGTGTGTGTGTGCGGAATTAATGCGGATCACTGCGTTAGTATATTAGTAAAAGCAGAACTAGGTAATGATAAAAAGACGTATCGAGATGAATTTCGCTGAATGATAAAATCCAACAGAAGTGAAGCAAAATTTGAGATTAGTGCTTGGAGGAGAAGCGAGGAGGCGGTAATGTCACAGGAACAGTGACAGATGGTAACATACCTATCACAAAAACTAAATCCTTTAAGTTAACCTATGAAGATTAGACCTAAGTAGGGGAGGAAGAGACAGAGAGGAAATGTATCTCAAATATTACGCAAGAGGGCAAGATTATCATTCAGTGGCTGCCTGTGAATGTAAGCATTAACTGGGGTTCAGTACCTGTTCCTGTTACCAAGTGGTAATGTTTGGCTGACGCTGTGATGAACCACGGTGTCTTCATCCTTGTCTGCAGCACCTCCTTTCATCCCATCTTAACCTAGTTTGAGCTGCTTATTGACAGGAGACGTAATGATGGCTAATGTAAGTGTGTGGATAATAAACTGGAGAGAATAAGTCAAGAATGTGCTAGCCCAGTAAATAGAATTAGTTAAGATACAGCGCTAATGAAGAAGACTGAAATATTAGGTTAAGAAATGAAGAAAGCTCTTGAAAAACACTTGTAATGAATATGTATAAGATTGACTATTTTTTCCACCTACTATAATGTTACTGTTGCAGAAGTTAGGACAACTAAGTTATGGAAATTTGTGGTAGGAAGCCTATCCAAGAATCATTTTGAGATACAAAGGCAGATGAAATGCTGAATGATAATAGGAAATGACAAGGTAAATGAATATTTGGGTAATAAAATACTTCCGAGTCGAATTAGTCTCAGAAAAGCAAGCAAACACGAGGGAAAAAAACTTGGAAAAAATACGAACTGAGAGATTCAGAGATGAAACGAATAGAACATGCTAAACATGACAGCCATGGCGCAAATTTTATGAAGGAGGGGAGAGGAGTCAAAGGACCATTGGCAATAAATAAAACACTCCTAGCCCACTCCATCCCCCTTCCCTATCACGACAAGGCCCCGTATTCCATATCCTCCCCTCTCTTCCAGCAGAACCACCCTCCCACAATATTTCATTCATTCCACTTCACAGCCACCCTTATCCCCCACCTACCACCTTTATCTAATAAATTGTGAACCCCCCTTGCCCAACCCCTCAAACCTTCCCTAGGCACAATGCACCCTCTTCCACATCTCTCTACCTCCCATATACTGAACCACATCCCGGAGGGGTGCATAGTAACCAAGTGGAGAGACCGTTCAACTCAAGCTATCGAGGTTGAGGAACGCCATGCAAAATTATCGACACAATTAACGTATTCCACGTGAATAAAAGAAAGACATTTTTATGGTAACATAGACCAAAGTGTTAAACGAGTGGCAGTACTGAAACCCCGAGTTGGGATGTGCCCAGATGTACTGCAGATGATAGGAAATGTCTGGTTGTTGATGTTATGAATTAAAGTAAGCATGGTGTCCCAACATTTAGTAGTAATGATTAATCTAACGAAATGCGTAATTTTGTAATTTGTGTACATTGTATAATAATGGAAAGGGCTATATGGAAAAGGATGCATGAGTATGCAGTAGGTGTTACAACCACTCAAAATATCAACAAAAAGACGTAACAGGTTAAATACTTTTAAGAAAAACGTACACTGCCTCTCGGTGGTGGAAATACACATTACACACGTCCTGCAAGAGACGTCCGTACATTGCCAGTTGTTGCTCAGAACGCATGAAAGAAACGTAGGTACAATATTGTACACAACACAGGCAATAGACTCGCATATGCTATGTGTTCATGAAATTAGCTTTTATTGGATGTAAAAGCAACATTATTGTTGAGGCGTGTTGAGCGAGATCTGGGAGAGTTCTGAGGTAAACTCTTAAGACGATGTGGCCGAGAGTAGTGCTGCCAGTGTGGCCAAGTGTGGTGTGGCCAAGACTGATGCTGCTACAGTATGGCCAGGAGTGATGTGGCCTAGAGCGGTGTGCTCAATATCGGTGCTGCCAGTGTGGTTAAGAGCTGGGCTCACATCCCTTAAGTCGCACTGCCAAATCTGTATAAAAGTCCAAGTGGATTTATATAATATTGTTCGCATTCTTCTGAAGTTTCCTTTGGTTTGGAAATCAACTAGAGATCGTAACACACAAAGTCCCTCAAGCTTATAGGTCTGCGCACAAATATAACTATGGTGGTGTGCATGTACATTAATGTATGTACATGTAGCATTCACATGTATAAATACTTTTACATTTCTCTGTCTCTGCCTGTCTCTCTCTCTCTCTCTCTCTCTCTCTCTCTCTCTCTCTCTCTCTCTCTCTCTCTCTCTCTCTCTCTCTCTCTCTCTCTCTCTCTCTCTCTCTCTCTCTCTCTCGCTCTCTCTCGCTCTCTCTCTCTCTCTCAAGGCTCAGCTGCAGAAAAGCTTGAGAGAGAGAGAGGCGAGGGAATGGGAGACGCATGTTCCAGACTCGACCAGAGACTCCTTTGTTCCGGCTGGATTAACACAAAAATGGATGGGAATTTTCTGTATTTCAGGAATAAACTTGGCTACGAAGCGGAGAATTCTTTATTACGTTTGCCGGTGGTCTCAGGTATGATATTGGAAATCTTAGCTTATGCCAAATGGAAACACATATAGACTTTTTAAGATCTCGGCGAAAAGAAAGATATGATGTGAATTCAATTTTCCAGGGAGATTTTTTTTTATCCCACCGTATATATGATTTGTGGGCGCCGTTACGTAGCCCGGGTTTATTTTGGTTTATTTTTATGGTAGTTGGTCGAATACCATTTTATCTGAATTAACGAGTTAAGGATTTTAAGGAAATCTTGATCTAGGACTGTGAGTTATCTCTCTGGGTGTGATGAAGTGATCTTATCAGCCTGAAGGGAAAGAGTCTCACGGACATGTGATATTTAAAGGCCTTGTTATGAATGATTAAAATAACTATTTTCACCACTTACGGGAATTAATTCGCTAACTTTTCAACTTTTAGCAAAAGTGACTCCACACAGCTTATTCAAACATCACGACACAACACTGAATGGAACAGCACAACACTTCTGTTCTTTCTTTCAAAACCGGTGATAAATACGACACATGTGTAACATTTAGGTATCTTTATTCCGAAACATTTCGCCTACACAGTAGGCTTCGAATACAGCGGCAACAGAAACAGTAGAGATGTGTGAAGACGATGTAATCAGTCTATTATCATGGAAAACGTAGTTTTGAGGTGGTCAGTCCCTCAGCCTGAAGATGAGCTGTGCTCCATAGTCTGGAGCAATGTGAAGCTGAGGCAACAGAATGGAGATTTACATACTTTAAAGGTGAAGCCTAGAAAATATTGATGACAGAAGATGCGTACTGTGCAGGCGAAACTTTTCAAAATAAAGATACCCAAATGTTGCACATGTGTCTTACTGATCAACTTGTCGGTATTGTCAACCATCATATTGACAGAACTCACGGTGACGGTTCCACTCAATCTATTTCTTTTCTCTTTTCGGTATCCAGAAATCATTTCTTTATTCCCTCTTTAGTTAATTCAGTATCCCCAATGTCAGCTATTTATTTGGGATTCGAATCCCCCCAAAAATATCTGTAAACACTCGCTGAAACTTTGTATTGTTTTCTTTCTGCCTCGCACCTTTCCTCCTCAGCTTCAGTGGATCTGCCATTGGCCTTCATTCTTTGTATTCTGTCTTTAACATTTAGTTTACTTGAATAAGAAATCCGATCCTACCTTGCTCGTATTAACTTTCTTATTTAAAGTCTAATTCTTGCTGCTTTCTTACAGTTTCTGGATAGGCAAGTTTCCTATACTGGTTAACAGCTTAGTTTCCATAGCTCTCCAGCACCTCCCCCCCCCCCGACCCATTAAACCATAGCCAACCGCGTTCACAACCGTGGCAAATCCTGAAGTGTGTGTGTACTCACCTAATTGTGGTTGCAGGGGTTGAGACTCAGCTCCTGTGTGTGTGTGTGTGTGTGTGTGTGTGTGTGTGTGTGTGTGTGCGTGCGTGTGTGTGTGTGTGTGTGTGTGTGTGTGTGTGTGTGTGTGTGTGTGTGTGTGTGTACTCACCTAGTTGAGGTTGCAGGGGTCGATTCCAAGCTCCTGGCCCCGCCTCTTCACTGGTCGCTACTAGGTAACTCTCCCTGAACAGTGAGCTTTATCATACCTCAGCTTAAAGCTATGTATGGATCCTGCCTCCACTACATTGCTTCCCAAACTATTCCACTTCCTGACTACTCTGTGGCTGAAGAAATACTTCCTAACATCCCTGTGATTCATCTGTGTCTTCAACTTCCAACTGTGTCCCCTTGTTGCTGTGTCCAATCTCTGGAACATCCTGTCTTTGTTCACCTTGTCAGTTCCTCTCAGTATTTTGTGTGTCGTTATCATGTCGTCCCTATCTCTCCTGTCCTCCAGTGTCGTCAGGTTGATTTCCCTTAACCTCTCCTGTTAGGACATACCTCTTAGCTCTGAGACTAGTCTTGTTGCAAACCTTTGCACTTTCTCTAGTTTCTTTACGTGCTTGTTTAGGTGTGGGGTCCAAACTGGTGCCGCATACTCCAATATGGGCCTAACGTACACGGTGCACAGGGTCCTGAACGATTCCTTATTAAGATGTCGGAATGCTATTCTGAGGTTTGCTAGGCGCCCATGTGCTGCAGCAGTTATTTGGTTGATGTGCGCTTCAGATGTGCCTGGTGTTATACTCACCCCAAGATCTTTTTTCTTTAGTGAGGTTTATAATCTCTGGCCCCCTAGACTGTACTCCGTCTGCGGTCTTCTTTGCCCTTCCCCAATCTTCATGACTTTGCACTTGTAGGGGTTAAACTCTAGGAGCCAATTGCTGGACCAGATCTGCAACCTGTCCAGATCCCTTTGTAGTCCTGTCTGGTCTTCGATCGAATGAATTCTTTTCATCAACTTCACGTCTTCTGCAAAAAGGGACACTTCGGAGTCTATTTCTTCCATCATGTCGTTCACAAATACCAGAAACAGCACTGATCCTAGGACTGACC
>NC_091305.1:23007445-23047445 GCF_038502225.1 Cherax quadricarinatus | reverse complement strand
TTAGTTAAACACATTTTGCCCCTACGGGTTTTACGCTTCCCCACGATACAGCAAAAAAAAAAACACATGGAACTCTTAAACACTGAACAATGAAACTTGAACGACATTTCGGTCTTGGACCATTTTAACCAAAACCCCATGTGGGGGGTTACCTGTATAACTGCTACTACTGCTACTACTACTATTACTAGTATAGCTACTGCTATCACTACTGCTACTACTACTTCTACTACTACCGCTATTGCTACTGCTACTACTACTACTACTACTACTACTACTACTACTACTACTACTACTACTTCTGCTATTACTACTACTACTTCTACCACTATTGCTACTGCTACTGTCACTATTATTACTACTACTACTGCTATTACTACTACTACTACCACTATTTCTACTGCTACTACCACTGTTGCTACTACTACTACTATTACTACTACTACTACTACTGCTGCTGCTATTGCTACTGCTACTGTCACTATTATTACTACTACTACTGCTATTACTACTACTACCACTATTGCTACTGCTACTACCACTGTTGCTACTACTACTACTATTACTACTCCTACTAGCGATAAGTATATTAATAACACTTCTATTATAAGCATCAGGCTGCTTCGAGATACACGGTGTGGTTATAAAAGGGATTCTTCCTCGGTAAGATCTCTTCTTCCTCTGTTACGACTAAAACTTCCACAACAGTGATTACTTGCCTACGCATTTACCGTTATTACGACTACCAGTGTTACCAGAACTACAACACAGTCTTTATTACAGTACAACTGCAGCTGTAGTTACTAAAACTATCCCAACCATTGCTACCACCACTCTGACTACCAGTTACAACTATCATGACTACCAGTTACAACTATCATGACTACCAGTTACAACTATCATGACTACCAGTTACAACTATCATGACTACCAGTTACAACTATCATGACTACCAGTTACAACTATCATGACTACCAGTTACAACTATCATGACTACCAGTTACAACTATCATGACTACCAGTTACAACTATCATGACTACCAGTTACAACTATCATGACTACCAGTTACAACTATCATGACTACCAGTTACAACTATCATGACTACCAGTTACAACTATCATGACTACCAGTTACAACTATCATGACTACCAGTTACAACTATCATGACTACCAGTTACAACTATCATGACTACCAGTTACAACTATCATGACTACCAGTTACAACTATCATGACTACCAGTTACAACTATCATGACTACCAGTTACAACTATCATGACTACCAGTTACAACTATTCATGACTACCAGTTACAACTATCATGACTACCAGTTACAACTATCATGACTACCAGTTACAACTATCATGACTACCAGTTACAACTATCATGACTACCAGTTACAACTATCATGACTACCAGTTACAACTATTATGACTACCAGTTACAACTATCATGACTACCAGTTACAACTATCATGACTACCAGTTACAACTATCATGACTACCAGTTACAACTATCATGACTACCAGTTACAACTATCATGACTACCAGTTACAACTATCATGACTACCAGTTACAACTATCATGACTACCAGTTACAACTATCATGACTACCAGTTACAACTATTATGACTACCAGTTACAACTATCATGACTACCAGTTACAACTATCATGACTACCAGTTACACCTATCATGACTACCAGTTACAACTATCATGACTACCAGTTACAACTATCATGACTACCAGTTACAACTATCATGACTACCAGTTACAACTATCATGACTACCAGTTACAACTATCATGACTACCAGTTACAACTATTATGACTACCAGTTACAACTATCATGACTACCAGTTACAACTATCATGACTACCAGTTACAACTATCATGACTACCAGTTACAACTATTATGACTACCAGTTACAACTATCATGACTACCAGTTACAACTATCATGACTACCAGTTACACCTATCATGACTACCAGTTACAACTATCATGACTACCAGTTACAACTATCATGACTACCAGTTACAACTATCATGACTACCAGTTTGTAACTACACCTGTCAACACTGCATCTGCTTCATTAGTAAACTATAACTACTGTTGCAACTACTGTTACAGCTACCACAATCGTGGCTACCTCCGCCACGATGCTAGTGCATCGACCATTACAGTAACTATTACTACCTCTCTAATAACTATTACAACTGTAATTAGTTTTATAATAGCCACAGTTATAAGTAGTTACACTGATAACTGTTGTTGCCCAGGAAGCCAATACAAGAACTTTTACTTCTTCTCTCACACACCTAACTACTGCTAAAATTACCAATAATGTTCAGTAAAACGCGACTACTGCCACACCCGCCACTATCACCACCACTGACACAACCGCCACTATCACCACCACTATCACCACCACTGCCACAACCGCCACTATCACCACCACTATCACCACCACTATCACCAGCACTATCACCAACACTATCACCACCACTATCACCACCACTATCACCAGCACTATCACCACCACTATCACCACCAGTATCACCAGCACTATCACCAGCACTATCACCACCATTATCACCACCACTATCACCACCACTATCACCACCACTATCACCACCACTATCACCACCACTATCACCACCACTATCACCACCACTATCACCACCACTATCACCAGCACTGCCACAACCGCCACTACAGTTACTACCACCAGCACTATTACCAGCACTATCACCAGCACTATCACCAGCACTATCACCAGCACTATCACCAGCCCTATCACCACCACTATCACCAGCACTATCACCACCACTGCCACAACCGCAACTACAGTTACTACCACCACCACTATCACCAGCACTATCACCACCACTATCACCAGCACTACCACCACCACTATCACCAGCACTATCACCACCACTGTCACCACCACTATTACCACCACTACCACCACCTCTATCACCACCACTATCACCACCTCTATCACCACCACTATTACCACCACTCTCACCACCACTATCCCCACCACTACCACCACCACTACCACCACCACTCTCAACACCACTATCACCACCACTATCACAACAACCATCACCACCTGAGTACTAAATCCCAACCTCACAAGTCCCAAATCCCCAAAACAAAATCATGAGAGATGGAAATTTCAAAGTAACAGTAACTCCAGTTGTGACAGTGATAACGCAGCTGGTGAAATATTAATGGAATACTTAATATCAACATTACCGTACTGGAGGTCTCCTTACTCAGGCTGACACTGTATGTAACCCATCCTGTGTGATGCAATATACAATATATAGAGTAGAATATATAAATTATTATTGCAGCGCACTGTTGATGCATCCAGTTTATCATTTACCAATAAATAATAAATATATACCTAGTTATAATCATGGGTATCGCCTTGTTACGAAAGATATTTTTTTTAAGTAGCGTGCTGCTACTCTATTCTATGTGATGTTTACACGGAGGGAACAATAGCTAACGAAGGGAAAATAATGGGTAAGGGGGAAGGGGCTTCGACTCCCCATAAGGACAAAGAGGGGGTGAGGATGGGGGGAGTTAGGGTGGTGCCAGAGCCCCCACTAAAGGGATATCCCAAGCCGGATTTATTTTACTTAAGCGAGTTTTATGGGAAAACTTGTGCCTCTCTCTTACGGGATGAAGGTGAGGTCCTCTACCCAGATTTATCGAAGATAATCGAGTTTATGAGACAGTGGGGCCCAGTCATTTGTTATTGTTTGTTTTCCCTGTGGCTGCCACCCTCCTGGTTACCATTCTCGTGGCTGCCATCCTCGTGGCTACCACCCTCGTGGCTACCATCCTCGTGGCTACCACCGTCGTGGCTACCATCCTCGTGGCTACCACCCTCGTAGCTACCATCCCTCGTAGCTACCACCCTCGTGGCTACCATCCTCGTGGCTGCCACCCTCGTGGCTGCCATCCTCGTGGCTACCACCCTCGTGGCTACCATCTTCGTGGCTACCATCCTCGTGGCTACCACCCTCGTGGCTACCATCTTCGTGGCTGCCATCCTCGTGGCTACCATCCTCGTGGCTACCACCCTCGTGGCTACCATCTTCGTGGCTGCCATCCTCGTGGCTACCACCCTCGTAGCTACCATCCCTCGTAGCTACCATCCTCGTGGCTACCATCCTCGTGGCTGCCACCCTCGTGGCTGCCATCCTCGTGGCTACCACCCTCGTGGCTACCATCCTCGTGGCTACCATCCTCGTGGCTACCATCCTCGTGGCTGCCACCCTCGTGGCTGCCATCCTCGTGGCTACCACCCTCGTGGCTACCATCTTCGTGGCTACCATCCTCGTGGCTACCATCATCGTGGCTGCCATCCTCGTGGCTACCATCCTCGTGGCTACCATCCTCGTGGCTACCATCATAAGAACATAAGAACGAAGGAACACTGCAGAAGGCCTACTGGCCCATGCGAGGCAGGTCCAAGTCTTCTACCGCCTTAAGCCAATGCACCCAACCTAGTCAGGTCAGGTCACATTGACTTAAGGGAGGAACACGGCAACCGACCTGGTAGCACAAGCTATCAGGTCTAACTCACACCCACCCACATCATCATGGCTACCATCCTCGTGGCAACCATTCTCTTGGCTACCATCCTCGTGGTTGCCATCCTCGTGGCTGCCATCCTCGTGGCTACAATCTTCGTGGCTTCCATCCTTGTGGCTGCCATTCTCGTGGCTACAATCCTCGTGGCTACCATCCTCGAGGCTCTTATCCTCATGGCTAACATTCTCTTGGCTACCACTCTCGTGGCTGCCATCCTTATGGTTACCATTCTCTTAGGTGCCACCCTCGTTACTATCATCCTCATGGCTACCATCCTCGTGGCTGCCATCCTCATGGCTACCATTCTCTTGGCTACCACCCTCGTGGCTGCCATTCTTATGGTTAAAATCCTCGAGGCTGCCACCCTCGTGGCTACCATCCTCGTGGTTGTCATCCTCATGGTTATCATCCTCATGGTTTCCATCCTCGTGGCTGCCATTCTCTTGGCTACCATCCTCGTGCTTGTCATCCTCATGGTTACCATCCTCATGGCTTCCATCCTCGTGGCTGCCATCCTCGTGGCTGCCATCCTCGTGGCTACCATCCTCGTCACTACCATCATCGTGGCTACCATCCTCGTGGTTGTCATCCTCATGGTTACCATTCTCATGGCTTCCATCCCCATGGCTGCCATCCTCGTGGCTACCATCCTCGTGGCTACCATCCTCGTGGCTGCCGTCCTCGTGGCTACCATCCTCGTGGCTGCCATCCTCGTGGCTACCATCCTCGTGGCTACCATCCTCGTGGCTATCATCCTCGTGGTTACCATCCTCGTGGCTACCATCCCCGTGGCTACCAACCTCGTGGCTACCATCCTTATGGTTGTCATCCTCATGGTTACCATCTTCATGGCTTCCATCCTCGTGGCTGCCATTCTCTTGGCTACAATTCTCGTGGTTGTCATCCTCATGGTTACCATCCTCATGGCTTCCATCCTCGTGGCTGCCATCCTCGTGGCTGCCATCCTCGTGGCTACCATCCTCGTGGCTACCATCCTCGTGGCTGCCATCCTCGTGGCTACCATCCTCGTGGCTGCCATCCTCGTGGCTGCCATCCTCGTGGCTACCATCCTCGTGGTTACCATCCTCGTGGCTGCCATCCTCGTGGCTACCATACTTGTGGCTGCCATCCTCGTGGCTGCCATCCTCGTGGCTACCATCCTCGTGGCTACCATCCTCGTGGCTGCCATCTTCGTGGCTACCATCCTCGTGGCTACCATCCTCGTGGCTTCCATCCTCGTGGGCACCATCCTCGTGGGTACCATCCTCGTGGGTACCATCCTCGTGGTTGCCATCCTCACGGCTACCATCCTCGTGGCTACCATCCTCGTGGCTACCATCCTCGTGCCTACCATACTCGTGGCTACCATCCTCGTGACTACCATCCTCGTGGCTACCATCCTCGTGGCTACCATCCTCGTGGCTGCCATCCTCGTGGCTGTTATCCTCGTAGCTACCATCATCGTGGCTACCATCCTCGTGGCTGCCATCCTCGTGGCTGCCATCCTCGTGGCTACCATCCTCGTGGCTATCATCCTCGTGGCTGCCATCCTCGTGGCTACCATCCTCCTGGGTACCATCCTAGTATCTACCATCCTCGTGGCTGCCATCATCGTGGCTGCCATCCTCGTGGTTATCATCCTCATGGCTTCCATCCTCGTGGCTACCATCCTTGTGGTTGCCATCCTCGTGGCTGCCATCCTCGTGGCTACCATCCTCCTGGGTACCATCCTAGTATCTACCATCCTCGTGGCTACCATCCTCGTGGCTGCCATCATCGTGGCTGCCATCCTCGTGGTTATCATCCTCATGGCTTCCATCCTCGTGGCTACCATCCTCGTGCTTGCCATCCTCGTGGCTGCCATCCTCGTGGCTACCATCCTCCTGGCTAACATCCTAGTGGCTTCCATCCTCGTGGCTGCCACCCTCGTGGCTGCCATCCTCGTGGCTGCCATCCTCGTGGCTACCATCCTCGTGGCTATCATCCTCGTGGCTACCATCCTCGTGCCTGCCATCATCGTGGCTGCAATCCTCGTGGCTACAATCCTCGTGGTTGCCATCCTCGTGGCTTCCATCCTCGTGGCTGCCACCCTCGTGGCTGCCATCTTCGTGGCTGCCATCCTCGTGGCTACCATCCTCGTGGCTATCATCCTCGTGGCTACCATCCTCGTTCCTGCCATCATCGTGGCTGCCATCCTCGTGGCTACCATCCTCGTGGCTGACATCCTCGTGGCTGCCATCTTCGTAACTGCCATCCTCGTGGCTACCATCCTCATGGTTATCATCCTCATGGCTTCCATCCTCGTGGCTACCATACTCGTGGCTGCCATCCTCGTGGCTACCATCCTCGTGGCTGCCATCCTCGTGGCTACCATCCTCGTGGCTGCCATCCTCGTGGCTGCCATCCTCGTGGCTATCATCCTAGTGGCTACCATCCTCGTGGCTACCATCCTCATGGTTGCCATCCTTGTGGCTTCCATCCTCGTGGCTACCATCCTCGTGGCTACCATCCTCGTGGCTACAATCCTCGTGGTTGCCATCCTGGTGGCTACCATCCTCATGGCTACCATCCTCGTGGTTGCCATCCTGGTGGCTTTCATCTTCGTGCCTACCATCCTCGTGGCTACCATCCTCGTGGCTACCATCCTCGTGGCTGCCGTCCTCGTGGCTGTTATCCTCGTAGCTACCATCCTCGTGGCTACCATTCTCGTGGCTGCCATCCTCGTGGCTGCCATCCTCGTGGCTACAATCCTCGTGGCTACCATCCTCGTGACTACCATCCTCGTGGCTGCCATCCGTGTGGCTGCCATCCTCGTGGCTACCATCCTCGTGGCTATCATCCTCCTGGCTACCATCCTCGTGACTGCCATCATCGTGGCTGCCATCCTCGTGGTTATCATCCTCATGGCTTCCATCCTCGTGGCTACCATCCTCGTGGTTGCCATCCTCGTGGCTGCCATCCTCGTGGCTACCATCCTCCTGGCTAACATCCTAGTGGCTTCCATCCTCGTGGCTGCCACCCTCGTGGCTGCCATCCTCGTGACTGCCATCATCGTGGCTATCATCCTCGTGGCTACCATCCTCGTGCCTGCCATCATCGTGGCTGCCATCCTCGTGGCTACAGTCCTCGTGGTTGCCATCCTCGTGGCTTCCATCCTCGTGGCTGCCACCCTCGTGGCTGCCATCTTCGTGGCTGCCATCCTCGTGGCTACCATCCTCGTGGCTATCATCCTCGTGGCTACCATCCTCGTTCCTGCCATCATCGTGGCTGCCATCCTCGTGGCTACCATCCTCGTGGCTGACATCCTCGTGGCTGCCATCTTCGTAACTGCCATCCTCGTGGCTACCATCCTCATGGTTATCATCCTCATGGCTTCCATCCTCGTGGCTACCATACTCGTGGCTGCCATCCTCGTGGCTACCATCCTCGTGGCTGCCATCCTCGTGGCTACCATCCTCGTGGCTGCCATCCTCGTGGCTGCCATCCTCGTGGCTATCATCCTCGTGGCTACCATCCTCGTGGCTACCATCCTCATGGTTGCCATCCTTGTGGCTTCCATCCTCGTGGCTACCATCCTCGTGGCTACCATCCTCGTGGCTACAATCCTCGTGGTTGCCATCCTGGTGGCTACCATCCTCATGGCTACCATCCTCGTGGTTGCCATCCTGGTGGCTTTCATCCTCGTGGCTACCATCCTCGTGGCTACCATCCTCGTGGCTACCATCCTCGTGGCTGCCATCCTCGTGGCTACCATCCTCGTGGCTGCCATCCTCGTGGCTGCCATCCTCGTGGCTATCATCCTAGTGGCTACCATCCTCGTGGCTACCATCCTCATGGTTGCCATCCTTGTGGCTTCCATCCTCGTGGCTACCATCCTCGTGGCTACCATCCTCGTGGCTACAATCCTCGTGGTTGCCATCCTGGTGGCTACCATCCTCATGGCTACCATCCTCGTGGTTGCCATCCTGGTGGCTTTCATCTTCGTGCCTACCATCCTCGTGGCTACCATCCTCGTGGCTACCATCCTCGTGGCTACCATCCTCGTGGCTACCATCCTCGTGGCTGCCGTTCTAGTGGCTGTTATCCTCGTAGCTACCATCCTCGTGGCTACCATTCTCGTGGCTGCCATCCTCGTGGCTGCCATCCTCGTGGCTACAATCCTCGTGGCTACCATCCTCGTGACTACCATCCTCGTGGCTGCCATCCGTGTGGCTGCCATCCTCGTGGCTACCATCCTCGTGGCTATCATCCTCCTGGCTACCATCCTCGTGACTGCCATCATCGTGGCTGCCATCCTCGTGGTTATCATCCTCATGGCTTCCATCCTCGTGGCTACCATCCTCGTGGTTGCCATCCTCGTGGCTGCCATCCTCGTGGCTACCATCCTCCTGGCTAACATCCTAGTGGCTTCCATCCTCGTGGCTGCCACCCTCGTGGCTGCCATCCTCGTGGCTGCCATCCTCGTGGCTACCATCCTCGTGGCTATCATCCTCGTGGCTACCATCCTCGTGCCTGCCATCATCGTGGCTGCCATCCTCGTGGCTACAATCCTCGTGGTTGCCATCCTCGTGGCTTCCATCCTCGTGGCTGCCACCCTCGTGGCTGCCATCTTCGTGGCTGCCATCCTCGTGGCTACCATCCTCGTGGCTATCATCCTCGTGGCTACCATCCTCGTTCCTGCCATCATCGTGGCTGCCATCCTCGTGGCTACCATCCTCGTGGCTGACATCCTCGTGGCTGCCATCTTCGTAACTGCCATCCTCGTGGCTACCATCCTCATGGTTATCATCCTCATGGCTTCCATCCTCGTGGCTACCATACTCGTGGCTGCCATCCTCGTGGCTACCATCCTCGTGGCTGCCATCCTCGTGGCTACCATCCTCGTGGCTGCCATCCTCGTGGCTGCCATCCTCGTGGCTATCATCCTCGTGGCTACCATCCTCGTGGCTACCATCCTCATGGTTGCCATCCTTGTGGCTTCCATCCTCGTGGCTACCATCCTCGTGGCTACCATCCTCGTGGCTACAATCCTCGTGGTTGCCATCCTGGTGGCTACCATCCTCATGGCTACCATCCTCGTGGTTGCCATCCTGGTGGCTTTCATCCTCGTGGCTACCATCCTCGTGGCTACCATCCTCGTGGCTACCATCCTCGTGGCTACCATCCTCGTGGCTACCATCCTCGTGGCTGCCGTCCTCGTGACTGTTATCCTCGTAGCTACCATCCTCGTGGCTACAATCCTCGTGGTTGCCATCCTGGTGGCTACCATCCTCATGGCTACCATCCTCGTGGTTGCCATCCTGGTGGCTTTCATCCTCGTGGCTGCCATCCTCGTGGCTACCATCCTCGTGGCTACCATCCTCGTGGCTACCATCCTCGTGGCTGCCATCCGTGTGGCTGCCATCCTCGTGGCTACCATCCTCGTGGCTATCATCCTCCTGGCTACCATCCTCGTGACTGCCATCATCGTGGCTGTCATCTTCGTGGTTATCATCCTCATGGCTTACATCCTCGTGGCTACCATCCTCGTGGTTGCCATCCTCGTGGCTGCCATCCTCGTTGCTACCATCCTCCTGGCAACCATCCTAGTGGCTACCATCCACGTGGTTGCCATCCTTGTGGCTACCATCCTCGAGGTTGCCATCCTCGTGGCTTCCATCCTCGTGGCTGCCACCCTCCTGGCTGCCATCCTCGTGGCTGCCATCCTCGTGGCTACCATCCTCGTGGCTATCATCCTCGTGGCTACCATCCTCGTGCCTGCCATCATCGTGGCTGCCATCCTCGTGGCTACCATCTTCGTGGTTGCCATCCTCGTGGCTTCCATCCTCGTGGCTGCCACCCTCGTGGCTGCCATCCTCGTGGCTGCCATCCTCGTGGCTACCATCCTCGTGGCTATCATCCTCGTGGCTACCATCCTCGTGCCTGCCATCATCGTGGCTGCCATCCTCGTGGCTACCATCCTCGTGGCTGCCATCCTCGTGGCTGCCATCTTCGTAGCTGCCATCCTCGTGGCTACCATCCTCATGGTTATCATCCTCATGGCTTCCATCCTCGTGGCTACCATCCTCGTGGCTGCCATCCTCGTGGCTACCATCCTCGTGGCTGCCATCCTCGTGGCTACCATCCTCGTGGCTGCCATCCTCCTGGCTGCCATCCTCGTGGCTATCATCCTCGTGTCTACCATCCTCGTGGCTACCATCCTCGTGGTTGCCATCCTCGTGGCTTCCATCCTCGTGGCTACCATCCTCGTGGCTACCATCCTCGTGGCTACCATCCTCGTGGCTACAATCCTCGTGGTTGCCATCCTGGTGGCTACCATCCTCATGGCTACCATCCTCGTGGTTGCCATCCTCGTGGCTTCCATCCTCGTGGCTACCATCGTCGTGGCTACCATCGTCGTGGCTACCATCCTCGTGGCTACCATCCTCGTGGCTACCATCCTCGTGGCTGCCATCGTCGTGGCTGTTATCCTCGTAGCTACCATCCTCGTGGCTACCATTCTCGTGGCTGCCATCCTCGTGGCTGCCATCCTCGTGGCTGCCATCCTCCTGGCTACCATCCTCGTGACTGCCATCATCGTGGCTGCCATCCTCGTGGTTATCATCCTCATGGCTTCCATCCTCGTGGCTACCATCCTCGTGGTTGCCATCCTCGTGGCTGCTATCCTCGTGGCTACCATCCTCCTGGCAACCATCGTAGTGGCTACCATCCTCGTGGTTGCCATCCTTGTGGCTACCATCCTCGAGGTTGCCATCCTCCTGGCTTCCATCCTCGTGGATGCCACCCTCGTGGCTGCCATCCTCGTGGCTGCCATCCTCGTGGCTACCATCCTCGTGGCTATCATCCTCGTGGCTACCATCCTCGTGGCTACCATCCCCGTGGCTACCATCCTCGTGGCTACCATCCTCATGGTTGCCATCCTCATGGTTACCATCTTCGTGGCTTCCATCCTCGTGGCTGCCATTCTCTTGGCTACCATTCTCGTGGTTGTCATCCTCATGGTTACCATCCTCATGGCTTCCATCCTCGTGGCTGCCATCCTCGTGGCTGCCATCCTCGTGACTACCATCCTCGTGGCTACCATCCTCGTGGCTGCCATACTCGTGGCTACCATCCTCGTGGCTGCCATCCTCGTGGCTGCCATCCTCGTGGCTACCATCCTCGTGGCTACCATCCTCGTGGCTGCCATCCTCGTGGCTACCATACTTGTGGCTGCCATCCTCGTGGCTGCCATCCTCGTGGCTACCATCCTCGTGGCTACCATCCTCGTGGCTGCCATCTTCGTGGCTACCATCCTCGTGGCTACCATCCTCGTGGCTTCCATCCTCGTGGGCACCATCCTCGTGGGTACCATCCTCGTGGGTACCATCCTCGTGGTTGCCATCCTCACGGCTACCATCCTCGTGGCTACCATCCTCGTGGCTACCATCCTCGTGGCTACCATCCTCGTGGCTACCATCCTCGTGGCTGCCATCCTCGTGGCTGTTATCCTCGTAGCTACCATCATCGTGGCTACCATCCTCGTGGCTGCCATCCTCGTGGCTGCCATCCTCGTGGCTACCATCCTCGTGGCTATCATCCTCGTGGCTGCCATCCTCGTGGCTACCATCCTCCTGGGTACCATCCTAGTATCTACCATCCTCGTGGCTGCCATCATCGTGGCTGCCATCCTCGTGGTTATCATCCTCATGGCTTCCATCCTCGTGGCTACCATCCTCGTGGTTGCCATCCTCGTGGCTGCCATCCTCGTGGCTACCATCCTCCTGGGTACCATCCTAGTATCTACCATCCTCGTGGCTACCATCCTCGTGGCTGCCATCATCGTGGCTGCCATCCTCGTGGTTATCATCCTCATGGCTTCCATCCTCGTGGCTACCATCCTCGTGCTTGCCATCCTCGTGGCTGCCATCCTCGTGGCTACCATCCTCCTGGCTAACATCCTAGTGGCTTCCATCCTCGTGGCTGCCACCCTCGTGGCTGCCATCCTCGTGGCTGCCATCCTCGTGGCTACCATCCTCGTGGCTATCATCCTCGTGGCTACCATCCTCGTGCCTGATATCATCGTGGCTGCCATCCTCGTGGCTACAATCCTCGTGGTTGCCATCCTCGTGGCTTCCATCCTCGTGGCTGCCACCCTCGTGGCTGCCATCTTCGTGGCTGCCATCCTCGTGGCTACCATCCTCGTGGCTATCATCCTCGTGGCTACCATCCTCGTTCCTGCCATCATCGTGGCTGCCATCCTCGTGGCTACCATCCTCGTGGCTGACATCCTCGTGGCTGCCATCTTCGTAACTGCCATCCTCGTGGCTACCATCCTCATGGTTATCATCCTCATGGCTTCCATCCTCGTGGCTACCATACTCGTGGCTGCCATCCTCGTGGCTACCATCCTCGTGGCTGCCATCCTCGTGGCTACCATCCTCGTGGCTGCCATCCTCGTGGCTGCCATCCTCGTGGCTATCATCCTAGTGGCTACCATCCTCGTGGCTACCATCCTCATGGTTGCCATCCTTGTGGCTTCCATCCTCGTGGCTACCATCCTCGTGGCTACCATCCTCGTGGCTACAAACCTAGTGGTTGCCATCCTGGTGGCTACCATCCTCATGGCTACCATCCTCGTGGTTGCCATCCTGGTGGCTTTCATCTTCGTGCCTACCATCCTCGTGGCTACCATCCTCGTGGCTACCATCCTCGTGGCTGCCGTCCTCGTGGCTGTTATCCTCGTAGCTACCATCCTCGTGGCTACCATTCTCGTGGCTGCCATCCTCGTGGCTGCCATCCTCGTGGCTACAATCCTCGTGGCTACCATGCTCGTGACTACCATCCTCGTGGCTGCCATCCGTGTGGCTGCCATCCTCGTGGCTACCATCCTCGTGGTTATCATCCTCCTGGCTACCATCCTCGTGACTGCCATCATCGTGGCTGCCATCCTCGTGGTTATCATCCTCATGGCTTCCATCCTCGTGGCTACCATCCTCGTGGTTGCCATCCTAGTGGCTGCCATCCTCGTGGCTACCATCCTCCTGGCTAACATCCTAGTGGCTTCCATCCTCGTGGCTGCCACCCTCGTGGCTGCCATCCTCGTGGCTGCCATCCTCGTGGCTACCATCCTCGTGGCTATCATCCTCGTGGCTACCATCCTCGTGCCTGCCATCATCGTGGCTGCCATCCTCGTGGCTACAATCCTCGTGGTTGCCATCCTCGTGGCTTCCATCCTCGTGGCTGCCACCCTCGTGGCTGCCATCTTCGTGGCTGCCATCCTCGTGGCTACCATCCTCGTGGCTATCATCCTCGTGGCTACCATCCTCGTTCCTGCCATCATCGTGGCTGCCATCCTCGTGGCTACCATCCTCGTGGCTGCCATCCTCGTGGCTGCCATCCTCGTGGCTATCATCCTCGTGGCTACCATCCTCGTGGCTACCATCCTCATGGTTGCCATCCTTGTGGCTTCCATCCTCGTGGCTACCATCCTCGTGGCTACCATCCTCGTGGCTACAATCCTCGTGGTTGCCATCCTGGTGGCTACCATCCTCATGGCTACCATCCTCGTGGTTGCCATCCTGGTGGCTTTCATCCTCGTGGCTACCATCCTCGTGGCTACCATCCTCGTGGCTACCATCCTCGTGGCTGCCATCCTCGTGGCTACCATCCTCGTGGCTGCCATCCTCGTGGCTGCCATCCTCGTGGCTATCATCCTAGTGGCTACCATCCTCGTGGCTACCATCCTCATGGTTGCCATCCTTGTGGCTTCCATCCTCGTGGCTACCATCCTCGTGGCTACCATCCTCGTGGCTACAATCCTCGTGGTTGCCATCCTGGTGGCTACCATCCTCATGGCTACCATCCTCGTGGTTGCCATCCTGGTGGCTTTCATCTTCGTGCCTACCATCCTCGTGGCTACCATCCTCGTGGCTACCATCCTCGTGGCTACCATCCTCGTGGCTACCATCCTCGTGGCTACCATCCTCGTGGCTGCCGTTCTAGTGGCTGTTATCCTCGTAGCTACCATCCTCGTGGCTACCATTCTCGTGGCTGCCATCCTCGTGGCTGCCATCCTCGTGGCTACAATCCTCGTGGCTACCATCCTCGTGACTACCATCCTCGTGGCTGCCATCCGTGTGGCTGCCATCCTCGTGGCTACCATCCTCGTGGCTATCATCCTCCTGGCTACCATCCTCGTGACTGCCATCATCGTGGCTGCCATCCTCGTGGTTATCATCCTCATGGCTTCCATCCTCGTGGCTACCATCCTCGTGGTTGCCATCCTCGTGGCTGCCATCCTCGTGGCTACCATCCTCCTGGCTAACATCCTAGTGGCTTCCATCCTCGTGGCTGCCACCCTCGTGGCTGCCATCCTCGTGGCTGCCATCCTCGTGGCTACCATCCTCGTGGCTATCATCCTCGTGGCTACCATCCTCGTGCCTGCCATCATCGTGGCTGCCATCCTCGTGGCTACAATCCTCGTGGTTGCCATCCTCGTGGCTTCCATCCTCGTGGCTGCCACCCTCGTGGCTGCCATCTTCGTGGCTGCCATCCTCGTGGCTACCATCCTCGTGGCTATCATCCTCGTGGCTACCATCCTCGTTCCTGCCATCATCGTGGCTGCCATCCTCGTGGCTACCATCCTCGTGGCTGACATCCTCGTGGCTGCCATCTTCGTAACTGCCATCCTCGTGGCTACCATCCTCATGGTTATCATCCTCATGGCTTCCATCCTCGTGGCTACCATACTCGTGGCTGCCATCCTCGTGGCTACCATCCTCGTGGCTGCCATCCTCGTGGCTACCATCCTCGTGGCTGCCATCCTCGTGGCTGCCATCCTCGTGGCTATCATCCTCGTGGCTACCATCCTCGTGGCTACCATCCTCATGGTTGCCATCCTTGTGGCTTCCATCCTCGTGGCTACCATCCTCGTGGCTACCATCCTCGTGGCTACAATCCTCGTGGTTGCCATCCTGGTGGCTACCATCCTCATGGCTACCATCCTCGTGGTTGCCATCCTGGTGGCTTTCATCCTCGTGGCTACCATCCTCGTGGCTACCATCCTCGTGGCTACCATCCTCGTGGCTACCATCCTCGTGGCTACCATCCTCGTGGCTGCCGTCCTCGTGGCTGTTATCCTCGTAGCTACCATCCTCGTGGCTACAATCCTCGTGGTTGCCATCCTGGTGGCTACCATCCTCATGGCTACCATCC
Source organism: Cherax quadricarinatus (assembly GCF_038502225.1). NCBI lineage: Eukaryota > Metazoa > Arthropoda > Malacostraca > Decapoda > Parastacidae > Cherax > Cherax quadricarinatus. The sequence continues at coordinate 23,031,634 of NC_091305.1, read as the reverse complement.
TCGTGGTTGCCATCCTGGTGGCTTTCATCCTCGTGGCTGCCATCCTCGTGGCTACCATCCTCGTGGCTACCATCCTCGTGGCTACCATCCTCGTGGCTGCCATCCGTGTGGCTGCCATCCTCGTGGCTACCATCCTCGTGGCTATCATCCTCCTGGCTACCATCCTCGTGACTGCCATCATCGTGGCTGTCATCTTCGTGGTTATCATCCTCATGGCTTCCATCCTCGTGGCTACCATCCTCGTGGTTGCCATCCTCGTGGCTGCCATCCTCGTTGCTACCATCCTCCTGGCAACCATCCTAGTGGCTACCATCCACGTGGTTGCCATCCTTGTGGCTACCATCCTCGAGGTTGCCATCCTCGTGGCTTCCATCCTCGTGGCTGCCACCCTCCTGGCTGCCATCCTCGTGGCTGCCATCCTCGTGGCTACCATCCTCGTGGCTATCATCCTCGTGGCTACCATCCTCGTGCCTGCCATCATCGTGGCTGCCATCCTCGTGGCTACCATCTTCGTGGTTGCCATCCTCGTGGCTTCCATCCTCGTGGCTGCCACCCTCGTGGCTGCCATCCTCGTGGCTGCCATCCTCGTGGCTACCATCCTCGTGGCTATTATCCTCGTGGCTACCATCCTCGTGCCTGCCATCATCGTGCCTGCCATCCTCGTGGCTACCATCCTCGTGGCTGCCATCCTCGTGGCTGCCATCTTCGTAGCTGCCATCCTCGTGGCTACCATCCTCATGGTTATCATCCTCATGGCTTCCATCCTCGTGGCTACCATCCTCGTGGCTGCCATCCTCGTGGCTACCATCCTCGTGGCTGCCATCCTCGTGGCTACCATCCTCGTGGCTGTTATCCTCGTGGCTGCCATCCTCGTGGCTATCATCCTCGTGGCTACCATCCTCGTGGCTACCATCCTCGTGGTTGCCATCCTGGTGGCTTCCATCCTCGTGGCTACCATCCTCGTGGCTACAATCCTCGTGGCTACCATCCTCGTGGCTACAATCCTCGTGGTTGCCATCCTGGTGGCTACCATCCTCATGGCTACCATCCTCGTGGTTGCCATCCTGGTGGCTTCCATCCTCGTGGCTACCATCGTCGTGGCTACCATCGTCGTGGCTACCATCCTCGTGGCTACCATCCTCGTGGCTACCATCCTCGTGGCTGCCATCGTCGTGGCTGTTATCCTCGTAGCTACCATCCTCGTGGCTACCATTCTCGTGGCTGCCATCCTCGTGGCTGCCATCCTCGTGGCTGCCATCCTCCTGGCTACCATCCTCGTGACTGCCATCATCGTGGCTGCCATCCTCGTGGTTATCATCCTCATGGCTTCCATCCTCGTGGCTACCATCCTCGTGGATGCCATCCTCGTGGCTCCAATCCTCGTGGCTACCATCCTCCTGGCAACCATCGTAGTGGCTACCATCCTCGTGGTTGCCATCCTTGTGGCTACCATCCTCGAGGTTGCCATCCTCCTGGCTTCCATCCTCGTGGATGCCACCCTCGTGGCTGCCATCCTCGTGGCTGCCATCCTCGTGGCTACCATCCTCGTGGCTATCATCCTCGTGGCTACCATCCTCGTGGCTACCATCCCCGTGGCTACCATCCTCGTGGCTACCATCCTCATGGTTGCCATCCTCATGGTTACCATCTTCGTGGCTTCCATCCTCGTGGCTGCCATTCTCTTGGCTACCATTCTCGTGGTTGTCATCCTCATGGTTACCATCCTCATGGCTTCCATCCTCGTGGCTGCCATCCTCGTGGCTGCTATCCTCGTGACTACCATCCTCGTGGCTACCATCCTCGTGGCTGCCATACTCGTGGCTACCATCCTCGTGGCTGCCATCCTCGTGGCTGCCATCCTCGTGGCTACCATCCTCGTGGCTACCATCCTCGTGGCTGCCATCCTCGTGGCTACCATACTTGTGGCTGCCATCCTCGTGGCTGCCATCCTCGTGGCTACCATCCTCGTGGCTACCATCCTCGTGGCTGCCATCTTCGTGGCTACCATCCTCGTGGCTACCATCCTCGTGGCTTCCATCCTCGTGGGCACCATCCTCGTGGGTACCATCTTCGTGGGTACCATCCTCGTGGTTGCCATCCTCGCGGCTACCATCCTCGTGGCTACCATCCTCGTGGCTACCATCCTCGTGGCTACCATCCTCGTGGCTACCATCCTCGTGGCTGCCATCCTCGTGGCTGTTATCCTCGTAGCTACCATCATCGTGGCTACCATCCTCGTGGCTGCCATCCTCGTGGCTGCCATCCTCGTGGCTACCATCCTCGTGGCTATCATCCTCGTGGCTGCCATCCTCGTGGCTACCATCCTCCTGGGTACCATCCTAGTATCTACCATCCTCGTGGCTGCCATCATCGTGGCTGCCATCCTCGTGGTTATCATCCTCATGGCTTCCATCCTCGTGGCTACCATCCTCGTGGTTGCCATCCTCGTGGCTGCCATCCTCGTGGCTACCATCCTCCTGGGTACCATCCTAGTATCTACCATCCTCGTGGCTACCATCCTCGTGGCTGCCATCATCGTGGCTGCCATCCTCGTGGTTATCATCCTCATGGCTTCCATCCTCGTGGCTACCATCCTCGTGCTTGCCATCCTCGTGGCTGCCATCCTCGTGGCTACCATCCTCCTGGCTAACATCCTAGTGGCTTCCATCCTCGTGGCTGCCACCCTCGTGGCTGCCATCCTCGTGGCTGCCATCCTCGTGGCTACCATCCTCGTGGCTATCATCCTCGTGGCTACCATCCTCGTGCCTGATATCATCGTGGCTGCCATCCTCGTGGCTACAATCCTCGTGGTTGCCATCCTCGTGGCTTCCATCCTCGTGGCTGCCACCCTCGTGGCTGCCATCTTCGTGGCTGCCATCCTCGTGGCTACCATCCTCGTGGCTATCATCCTCGTGGCTACCATCCTCGTTCCTGCCATCATCGTGGCTGCCATCCTCGTGGCTACCATCCTCGTGGCTGACATCCTCGTGGCTGCCATCTTCGTAACTGCCATCCTCGTGGCTACCATCCTCATGGTTATCATCCTCATGGCTTCCATCCTCGTGGCTACCATACTCGTGGCTGCCATCCTCGTGGCTACCATCCTCGTGGCTGCCATCCTCGTGGCTACCATCCTCGTGGCTGCCATCCTCGTGGCTGCCATCCTCGTGGCTATCATCCTAGTGGCTACCATCCTCGTGGCTACCATCCTCATGGTTGCCATCCTTGTGGCTTCCATCCTCGTGGCTACCATCCTCGTGGCTACCATCCTCGTGGCTACAAACCTAGTGGTTGCCATCCTGGTGGCTACCATCCTCATGGCTACCATCCTCGTGGTTGCCATCCTGGTGGCTTTCATCTTCGTGCCTACCATCCTCGTGGCTACCATCCTCGTGGCTACCATCCTCGTGGCTGCCGTCCTCGTGGCTGTTATCCTCGTAGCTACCATCCTCGTGGCTACCATTCTCGTGGCTGCCATCCTCGTGGCTGCCATCCTCGTGGCTACAATCCTCGTGGCTACCATGCTCGTGACTACCATCCTCGTGGCTGCCATCCGTGTGGCTGCCATCCTCGTGGCTACCATCCTCGTGGTTATCATCCTCCTGGCTACCATCCTCGTGACTGCCATCATCGTGGCTGCCATCCTCGTGGTTATCATCCTCATGGCTTCCATCCTCGTGGCTACCATCCTCGTGGTTGCCATCCTAGTGGCTGCCATCCTCGTGGCTACCATCCTCCTGGCTAACATCCTAGTGGCTTCCATCCTCGTGGCTGCCACCCTCGTGGCTGCCATCCTCGTGGCTGCCATCCTCGTGGCTACCATCCTCGTGGCTATCATCCTCGTGGCTACCATCCTCGTGCCTGCCATCATCGTGGCTGCCATCCTCGTGGCTACAATCCTCGTGGTTGCCATCCTCGTGGCTTCCATCCTCGTGGCTGCCACCCTCGTGGCTGCCATCTTCGTGGCTGCCATCCTCGTGGCTACCATCCTCGTGGCTATCATCCTCGTGGCTACCATCCTCGTTCCTGCCATTCGTGGCTGCCATCCTCGTGGCTACCATCCTCGTGGCCATCCTCGTGGCTGCCATCTTCGTATGCCATCCTCGTGGTGGTTATCATCCTCACCATCCTCGTGGCTCCCCTCCTCGTGGCTGCCATCCTCGTGGCTTCCATCCTCGTGGCTGCCAGCCTCGTGGCTTCCATCCTCGTGGCTGCCATCCTCGTGGCTGCCATCCTCGTGGCTCTCATCCTCGTGTCTACCATGCTCGTGGCTACCATCCTCATGGTTGCCATCCTTGTGGCTTCCATCCTCGTGGCTACCATCCTCGTGGCTACCATCCTCGTGGCTACAATCCTCGTGGTTGCCATCCTGGTGGCTACCATCCTCATGGCTACCATCCTCGTGGTTGCCATCCTGGTGGCTTTCATCCTCGTGGCTACCATCCTCGTGGCTACCATCCTCGTGGCTACCATCCTCGTGGCTGCCATCCTCGTGGCTACCATCCTCGTGGCTGCCATCCTCGTGGCTGCCATCCTCGTGGCTATCATCCTAGTTGCTACCATCCTCGTGGCTACCATCCTCATGGTTGCCATCCTTGTGGCTTCCATCCTCGTGGCTACCATCCTCGTGGCTACCATCCTCGTGGCTACAATCCTCGTGGTTGCCATCCTGGTGGCTACCATCCTCATGGCTACCATCCTCGTGGTTGCCATCCTGGTGGCTTTCATCTTCGTGCCTACCATCCTCGTGGCTACCATCCTCGTGGCTACCATCCTCGTGGCTACCATCCTCGTGGCTACCATCCTCGTGGCTGCCGTCCTCGTGGCTGTTATACTCGTAGCTACCATCCTCGTGGCTACCATTCTCGTGGCTGCCATCCTCGTGGCTGCCATCCTCGTGGCTACAATCCTCGTGGCTACCATCCTCGTGACTACCATCCTCGTGGCTGCCATCCGTTTGGCTGCCATCCTCGTGGCTACCATCCTCGTGGCTATCATCCTCCTGGCTACCATCCTCGTGACTGCCATCATCGTGGCTGCCATCCTCGTGGTTATCATCCTCATGGCTTCCATCCTCTTGGCTACCATCCTCGTGGTTGCCATCCTCGTGGCTGCAATCCTCGTGGCTACCATCCTCCTGGCTAACATCCTAGTGGCTTCCATCCTCGTGGCTGCCACCCTCGTGGCTGCCATCCTCGTGGCTGCCATCCTCGTGGCTACCATCCTCGTGGCTATCATCCTCGTGGCTACCATCCTCGTGCCTGCCATTATCGTGGCTGCCATCCTCGTGGCTACAATCCTCGTGGTTGCCATCCTCGTGGCTTCCATCCTCGTGGCTGCCACCCTCGTGGCTGCCATCTTCGTGGCTGCCATCCTCGTGGCTACCATCCTCGTGGCTATCATCCTCGTGGCTACCATCCTCGTTCCTGCCATCATCGTGGCTGCCATCCTCGTGGCTACCATCCTCGTGGCTGACATCCTCGTGGCTGCCATCTTCGTAACTGCCATCCTCGTGGCTACCATCCTCATGGTTATCATCCTCATGGCTTCCATCCTCGTGGCTACCATACTCGTGGCTGCCATCCTCGTGGCTACCATCCTCGTGGCTGCCATCCTCGTGGCTACCATCCTCGTGGCTGCCATCCTCGTGGCTGCCATCCTCGTGGCTATCATCCTCGTGGCTACCATCCTCGTTGCTACCATCCTCATGGTTGCCATCCTTGTGGCTTCCATCCTCGTGGCTACCATCCTCGTGGCTACCATCCTCGTGGCTACAATCCTCGTGGTTGCCATCCTGGTGGCTACCATCCTCATAGCTACCATCCTCGTGGTTGCCATCCTGGTGGCTTTCATCCTCGTGGCTACCATCCTCGTGGCTACCATCCTCGTGGCTACCATCCTCGTGGCTACCATCCTCGTGGCTACCATCCTCGTGGCTGCCGTCCTCGTGGCTGTTATCCTCGTAGCTACCATCCTCGTGGCTACAATCCTCGTGGTTGCCATCCTGGTGGCTACCATCCTCATGGCTACCATCCTCGTGGTTGCCATCCTGGTGGCTTTCATCCTCGTGGCTGCCATCCTCGTGGCTACCATCCTCGTGGCTACCATCCTCGTGACTACCATCCTCGTGGCTGCCATCCGTGTGGCTGCCATCCTCGTGGCTACCATCCTCGTGGCTATCATCCTCCTGGCTACCATCCTCGTGACTGCCATCATCGTGGCTGTCATCCTCGTGGTTATCATCCTCATGGCTTCCATCCTCGTGGCTACCATCCTCGTGGTTGCCATCCTCGTGGCTGCCATCCTCGTGGCTACCATCCTCCTGGCTACCATCCTAGTGGCTACCATCCTCGTGGTTGCCATCCTTGTGGCTACCATCCTCGAGGTTGCCATCCTCGTGGCTTCCATCCTCGTGGCTGCCACCCTCCTGGCTGCCATCCTCGTGGCTACCATCCTCGTGGCTACCATCCTCGTGGCTATCATCCTCGTGGCTACCATCCTCGTGCCTGCCATCATCGTGGCTGCCATCCTCGTGGCTACCATCTTCGTGGTTGCCATCCTCCTGGCTTCCATCCTCGTGGCTGCCACCCTCGTGGCTGCCATCCTCGTGGCTGCCATCCTCGTGGCTACCATCCTCGTGGCTATTATCCTCGTGGCTACCATCCTCGTGCCTGCCATCATCGTGCCTGCCATCCTCGTGGCTACCATCCTCGTGGCTGCCATCCTCGTGGCTGCCATCTTCGTAGCTGGCATCCTCGTGGCTACCATCCTCATGGTTATCATCCTCATGGCTTCCATCCTTGTGGCTACCATCCTCGTGGCTGCCATCCTCGTGGCTACCATCCTCGTGGCTGCCATCCTCGTGGCTACCATCCTCGTGGCTGTTATCCTCGTGGCTGCCATCCTCGTGGCTATCATCCTCGTGGCTACCATCCTCGTTTCTACCATCCTCGTGGTTGCCATCCTGGTGGCTTCCATCCTCGTGGCTACCATCCTCGTGGCTACCATCCTCGTGGCTACCATCCTCGTGGCTACAATCCTCGTGGTTGCCATCCTGGTGGCTACCATCCTCATGGCTACCATCCTCGTGGTTGCCATCCTGGTGGCTTCCATCCTCGTGGCTACCATCGTCGTGGCTACCATCGTCGTGGCTACCATCCTCGTGGCTACCATCCTCGTGGCTACCATCCTCGTGGCTGCCATCGTCGTGGCTGTTATCCTCTTAGCTACCATCCTCGTTGCTACCATTCTCGTGGCTGCCATCCTCGTGGCTGCCATCCTCGTGGCTGCCATCCTCCTGGCTACCATCCTCGTGGTTGCCATCATTGTGGCTACCATCCTCGAGGTTGCCATCCTCCTGGCTTCCATCCTCGTGGATGCCACCCTCGTGGCTGCCATCCTCGTGGCTGCCATCCTCGTGGCTACCATCCTCGTGGCTTCCATCCTCGTGGCTAGCACCCTCGTGGCTGCCATCTTCGTGGCTGCCATCCTCCTGGCTACCATCCTCGTGGCTATCATCCTCGTGGCTACCATCCTCGTTCCTGCCATCATCGTGGCTGCCATCCTCGTGGCTACCATCCTCGTGGCTGACATCCTCGTGGCTGCCATCTTCGTAACTGCCATCCTCGTGGCTACCATCCTCATGGTTATCATCCTCATGGCTTCCATCCTCGTGGCTACCATACTCGTGGCTGCCATCCTCGTGGCTACCATCCTCGTGGCTGCCATCCTCGTGGCTACCATCCTCGTGGCTACCATCCTCGTGGCTGCCATCCTCGTGGCTACCATCCTCGTGGCTACCATCCTCGTGGCTACCATCCTCGTGGTTGCCATCCTTGTGGCTTCCATCCTCGGGGCTACCATCCTCGTGGCTACAATGCGCGTGGCTACCATCCTCGTGGCTACAATCCTCGTGGTTGCCATCCTGGTGGCTACCATCCTCATGGCTACCATCCTCGTGGTTGCCATCCTGGTGGCTTTCATCCTCGTGGCTACCATCCTCGTGGCTACCATCCTCGTGGCTACCATCCTCGTGGCTACCATCCTCTTGGCTACCATCCTCGTGGCTACCCTCCTCGTGGCTGCCGTCCTCGTGGCTGTTATCCTCGTAGCTACCATCCTCGTGGCTACCATTCTCTTGGCTGCCATCCTCGTGGCTGCCATCCTCGTGGCTACCATCCTCGTGGCTACCATCCTCGTGACTACCATCCTCGTGGCTGCCATCCGTGTGGCTGCCATCCTCGTGGCTACAATCCTCGTGGCTATTATCCTCCTGGCTACCATCCTCGTGACTGCCATCATCGTGGCTGCCATCCTCGTGGTTATCATCCTCATGGCTTCCATCCTCGTGGCTACCATCCTCGTGGTTGCCATCCTCGTGGCTGCCATCCTCGTGGCTACCATCCTCCTGGCTACCATCCTAGTGGCTACCATCCTCGTGGTTGCCATCCTTGTGGCTACCATCCTCGAGGTTGCCATCCTCGTGGCTTCCATCCTCGTGGCTGCCACCCTCGTGGCTGCCATCCTCGTGGCTGCCATCCTCGTGGCTACCATCTTCGTGGCTATCATCCTCGTGGCTACCATCCTCGTGCCTGCCATCATCGTGGCTGCCATCCTCGTGGCTACCATCTTCGTGGTTGCCATCCTCGTGGCTTCCATCCTCGTGGCTGCCACCCTCGTGGCTGCCATCCTCGTGGCTGCCATCCTCGTGGCTACCATCCTCGTGGCTATTATCCTCGTGGCTACCATCCTCGTGTCTGCCATCATCGTGCCTGCCATCCTCGTGGCTACCATCCTCGTGGCTGCCATCCTCGTGGCTGCCATCTTCGTCGCTGCCATCCTCGTGGCTACCATCCTCATGGTTATCGTCCTCATGGCTTCCATCCTCGTGGCTACCATCCTCGTGGCTGCCATCCTCGTGGCTACCATCCTCGTGGCTACCATCCTCGTGGCTGCCATCCTCGTGGCTATCATCCTCGTGGCTACCATCCTCGTGGCTACCATCCTCGTGGTTGCCATCCTGGTGGCTTCCATCCTCGTGGCTACCATCCTCGTGGCTACCATCCTCGTGGCTACCATGCTCGTGGCTACAATCCTCGAGGTTGCCATCCTGGTGGCTACCATCCTCATGGCTACCATCCTCGTGGTTGCCATCCTGGTGGCTTCCATCCTCGTGGCTACCATCGTCGTGGCTACCATCCTCGTGGCTACCATCCTCGTGGCAACCATCCTCGTGGCTACCATCCTCGTGGCTGCCATCCTCGTGGCTGTTATCCTCGTAGCTACCATCCTCGTGGCTACCATTCTCGTGGCTGCCATCCTCGTGGCTGCCATCCTCGTGGCTACCATCCTCGTGGCTACCATCCTCGTGACTACCATCCTCGTGGCTGTCATCCGCGTGGCTGCCATCCTCGTGGCTACCATCCTCGTGGCTATCATCCTCGTGGCTACCATCCTCGTGACTGCCATCATCATGGCTGCCATCCTCGAGGTTATCATCCTCATGGCTTCCATCCTCGTGGCTACCATACTCGTGGCTGCCATCCTCGTGGCTACCATCCTCCTGGCTACCATCCTAGTGGCTACCATCCTCGTGGTTGCCATCCTTGTGGCTACCATCCTCGAGGTTGCCATCTCGTGGCTTCCATCTTCGTGGCTGCCACCCTCGTGGCTGCCATCCTCGTGGCTGCCATCCTTGTGGCTACCATCCTCGTGGCTATCATCCTCGTGGCTACCATCCTCGTGCCTGCCATCATCGTGGCTGCCATCCTCGTGGCTACCATCTTCGTGGTTGCCATCCTCGTGGCTTCCATCCTCGTGGCTGCCACCCTCGTGGCTGCCATCCTCCTGGCTGCCATCCTCGTGGCTACCATCCTCGTGGCTGCCATCCTCGTGGCTATCATCCTCGTGGCTATCATCCTCGTGGCTGCCATCCTCGTGCCTGCCATCATCGTAGCTGCCATCCTCGTGGCTTCCATCCTCGTGGCTGCCATCCTCGTGGCTGCCATCTTCGTAGCTGCCATCCTCGTGGCTACCATCCTCATGGTTATCATTCTCATGGCTTCCATCCTCTTGGCTACCATCCTCGTGGCTGCCATCCTCGTGGCTACCATCATCGTGGCTGCCATCCTCGTGGCTACCATTCTCGTGGCTGCCATCCTCGTGGCTCCCATCCTCGTGGCTACCATCCTCGTGGTTGCCATCCTGGTGGCTTCCATCCTCGTGGCTACCATCCTCGTGGCTACCATCCTCGTGGCTACAATCCTCGTGGTTGCCATCCTGGTGGCTACCATCCTCATGGCTACCATCCTCGTGGTTGCCATCCTGGTGGCTTCCATCCTCGTGCCTACCATCCTCGTGGCTACCATCCTCGTGGCTACCATCCTCGTGGCTGCCATCCTCGTGGCTGTTATCCTCGTAGCTACCATCGTCGTGGCTACCATTCTCGTGGCTGCCATCCTCGTGGCTGCCATCCTCGTGGCTACCATACTCGTGGCTACCATCCTCGTGACTACCATCCTCGTGGCTGCCATCCTCGTGGCTGCCATCCTCGTGGCTACCATCCTCGTGGCTATCATCCTCGTGGCTACCATCCTTGTGGCTGCCATCATCGTGGCTGCCATCCTCGTGGTTATCATCCTCATGGCTTCCATCCTCGTGGCTACCATCCTCGTGGTTGCCATCCTCGTGGCTGCCATCCTCGTGGCTACCATCCTCCTGGCTACCATCCTAGTGGCTACCATCCTCGTGGCTACCATCCTCGTGGCTACCATCCTCGTGGCTACCGTCCTCGTAGCTACCATCCTCGTGGCTACCATCCTCGTGGCTACCATCCTCGTGGCTACCATCCTCGTGGCTACCATCCTCGTGGCTACCATCCTCGTGGCTACCGTCCTCGTGGCTACCATCCTCGTGGTTGCCATCCTGGTGGCTTCCATCCTCGTGGCTACCATCCTCGTGGCTACCATCCTCGTGGCTACCATCCTCGTGGCTACCATCCTCGTGGCTACCATCCTCGTGGCTACCATCCTCGTGGCTACCATCCTCGTGGCTACCATCCTCGTGGCTACCATCCTCATGGCTACCATCCTCGTGGCTACCATCCTCATGGCTACCATCCTTGTGGCTACCGTCCTCGTGGCTGCGACCTATTTAAATACTCTCCTGGGAATATATATCTCCTAATCTATTACCAACATGAACAATGAAACTCAAATGAATACAGAAATATTGAAAGGAAATTAAAACAGATTTTATTCGAATTTCCTCGAGGCTATATATATATATATATATATATATATATATATATATATATATATATATATATATATATATATATATATATATATATATATATATATATCTTTCTTTCTTTCGACACACTGGCTGTATCCCACCGAGGCAGGGTGGCCCAAAAGGAAAAACGAAAGTTTCTCCTTTTACATTTAGTAATATATACAGGAGAAGAGGTTACTAGCCCCTTGCTCCCGGCATTTTAGTCGCCTCTTACAACACGCATGGCTTACGGAGGAAGAATTTTGTTCCACCTCCCCATATATATATATATATATATATATATATATATATATATATATATATATATATATATATATATATATATATATATATATATATATATATATATATATATATATATATTTATACATAATGAAATCACGAAACAAGTGATTTTAAATCATTTACGAAACTGCGGCAGGCCAGGACTCGACCCTACGAACCTTGTACCGCCTCTAGAGACACAACAATGCATGCATTACCTTACCACGGAGCCAGAGATCCTACAAGAACCAAGCACACAGCACGTAGCTATGTATATATATATATATATATATATATATATATATATATATATATATATATATATATATATATATATACCGTTGACCAGCTCAACGGGAACCCCAAGTACTGAGGTCTGATGGAAGTCAAAAGCGTCCTGATGGAGCCACTATGCTGTCCTGGAAGGATGGAAAGCAGATTGCCTGGGACTACACCTGTGCTTCCACATTGGCAGACACCTACTTGCCATACTCCATAGTGGAAGGGGGTGGAGCTGCCAGCCACAGGGAGACCCAGATAGGGTCGGAGACCCTTGGAGCATGGGGCAAGTGTGCTCTAAAGTTCCTCAAAGAGCTAGGCGAAAAGCTCATCATAGAAACCAAGGACCACAGGGCGACCAGCTTCCTCTTTCAGAGACTCAGTGTTGCGATCCAGAGAGGAAATGCCTGCAGCATTCTGGGCACGCGGCCCACCGCACGGGAGCTGGACGAAGTATTCGAGATGTAGCTCTGAGTTACCTATGTTGTTTTACTTTCCGTTGTATTTTTGTGACTGTTTGGCCTATATATGTATATATATATATATATATATATATATTTTTTTTTATTATCACACCGGCCGATTCCCACCAAGGCAGGGTGGCCCGAAAAAGAAAAACTTTCACCATCATTCACTCCATCACTGTCTTGCCAGAAGGGTGCTTTACACTACAGTTTTTAAACTGCAACATTAACACCCCTCCTTCAGAGTGCAGGCACTGTACTTCCCATCTCCAGGACTCAAGTCCGGCCTGCCGGTTTCCCTGAATCCCTTCATAAATGTTACTTTGCTCACACTCCAACAGCACGTCAAGTATTAAAAACCATTTGTCTCCATTCACTCCTATCAAACACGCTCACGCATGCCTGCTGGAAGTCCAAGCCCCTCGCACACAAAACCTCCTTTACCCCCTCCCTCCAACCCTTCCTAGGCCGACCCCTACCCCGCCTTCCTTCCACTACAGACTGATACACTCTTGAAGTCATTCTGTTTCGCTCCATTCTCTCTACATGTCCGAACCACCTCAACAACCCTTCCTCAGCCCTCTGGACAACAGTTTTGGTAATCCCGCACCTCCTCCTAACTTCCAAACTACGAATTCTCTGCATATTCACACCACACATTGCCCTCAGACATGACATCTCCACTGCCTCCAGCCTTCTCCTCGCTGCAACATTCATCACCCACGCTTCACACCCATATAAGAGCGTTGGTAAAACTATACTCTCATACATTCCCCTCTTTGCCTCCAAGGACAAAGTTCTTTGTTTCCACAGACTCCTAAGTGCACCACTCACTCTTTTTCCCTCATCAATTCTATGATTCACCTCATCTTTCATAGACCCATCCGCTGACACGTCCACTCCCAAATATCTGAATACGTTCACCTCCTCCATACTCTCTCCCTCCAATCTGATATTCAATCTTTCATCACCTAATCTTTTTGTTATCCTCATAACCTTACTCTTTCCTGTATTCACCTTTAATTTTCTTCTTTTGCACACCCTACCAAATTCATCCACCAATCTCTGCAACTTCTCTTCAGAATCTCCCAAGAGCACAGTGTCATCAGCAAAGAGCAGCTGTGACAACTCCCACTTTGTGTGTGATTCTTTATCTTTTAACTCCACGCCTCTTGCCAAAACCCTCGCATTTACTTCTCTTACAACCCCATCTATAAATATATTAAACAACCACGGTGACATCACACATCCTTGTCTAAGGCCTACTTTTACTGGGAAAAAATTTCCCTCTTTCCTACATACTCTAACTTGAGCCTCACTATCCTCGTAAAAACTCTTCACTGCTTTCAGTAACCTACCTCCTACACCATACACTTGCAACATCTGCCACATTGCCCCCCTATCCACCCTGTCATACGCCTTTTCCAAATCCATAAATGCCACAAAGACCTCTTTAGCCTTATCTAAATACTGTTCACTTATATGTTTCACTGTAAACACCTGGTCCACACACCCCCTACCTTTCCTAAAGCCTCCTTGTTCATCTGCTATCCTATTCTCCGTCTTACTCTTAATTCTTTCAATTATAACTCTACCATACACTTTACCAGGTACACTCAACAGACTTATCCCCCTATAATTTTTGCACTCTCTTTTATCCCCTTTGCCTTTATACAAAGGAACTATGCATGCTCTCTGCCAATCCCTAGGTACCTTACCCTCTTCCATACATTTATTAAATAATTGCACCAACCACTCCAAAACTATATCCCCACCTGCTTTTAACATTTCTATCTTTATCCCATCAATCCCGGCTGCCTTACCCCCTTTCATTTTACCTACTGCCTCACGAACTTCCCCCACACTCACAACTGGCTCTTCCTCACTCCTACAAGATGTTATTCCTCCTTGCCCTATACACGAAATCACAGCTTCCCTATCTTCATCAACATTTAACAATTCCTCAAAATATTCATTCCATCTTCCCAATACCTCTAACTCTCCATTTAATAACTCTCCTCTCCTATTTTTAACTGACAAATCCATTTGTTCTCTAGGCTTTCTTAACTTGTTAATCTCACTCCAAAACTTTTTCTTATTTTCAACAAAATTTGTTGATAACATCTCACCCACTCTCTCATTTGCTCTCTTTTTACATTGCTTCACCACTCTCTTAACTTCTCTCTTTTTCTCCATATACTCTTCCCTCCTTGCATCACTTCTACTTTGTAAAAACTTCTCATATGCTAACTTTTTCTCCCTTACTACTCTCTTTACATCATCATTCCACCAATCGCTCCTCTTCCCTCCTGCACCCACTTTCCTGTAACCACAAACTTCTGCTGAACACTCTAACACTACATTTTTAAACCTACCCCATACCTCTTCGACCCCATTGCCTATGCTCTCATTAGCCCATCTATCCTCCAATAGCTGTTTATATCTTACCCTAACTGCCTCCTCTTTTAGTTTATAAACCTTCACCTCTCTCTTCCCTGATGCTTCTATTCTCCTTGTATCCCATCTACCTTTTACTCTCAGTATAGCTACAACTAGAAAGTGATCTGATATATCTGTGGCCCCTCTATAAACATGTACATCCTGAAGTCTACTCAACAGTCTTTTATCTACCAATACATAATCCAACAAACTACTGTCATTTCGCCCTACATCATATCGTGTATACTTATTTATCCTCTTTTTCTTAAAATATGTATTACCTATAACTAAACCCCTTTCTATACAAAGTTCAATCAAAGGGCTCCCATTATCATTTACACCTGGCACCCCAAACTTACCTACCACACCCTCTCTAAAAGTTTCTCCTACTTTAGCATTCAAGTCCCCTACCACAATTACTCTCTCAATTGGTTCAAAGGCTCCTATACATTCACTTAACATCTCCCAAAATCTCTCTCTCTCCTCTGCATTCCTCTCTTCTCCAGGTGCATACACGCTTATTATGACCCACTTCTCGCATCCAACCTTTACTTTAATCCACATAATTCTTGAATTTACACATTCATATTCTCTTTTCTCCTTCCATAACTGATCATTTAACATTACTGCTACCCCTTCCTTTGCTCTAACTCTCTCAGATACTCCAGATTTAATCCCATTTATTTCCCCCCACTGAAACTCTCCTACCCCCTTCAGCTTTGTTTCGCTTAGGGCCAGGACATCCAACTTCTTTTCATTCATAACATCAGCAATCATCTGTTTCTTGTCATCCGCACTACATCCACGCACATTTAAGCAACCCAGTTTTATAAAGTTTTTCTTCTTCTCTTTTTTAGTAATTGTATACAGGAGAAGGGGTTACTAGCCCATTGCTCCCGGCATTTTAGTCGCCTCATACGACACGCATGGCTTACGGAGGAAAGATTCTTTTCCACTTCCCCATGGACAATAGAAGAAATAAAAAAGAACAAGAGCTATTTAGAAAAAAGAGAAAAACCTAGATGTATGTATATATATATATGCATGTGCGTGTCTGTGAAGTGTGACCAAAGTGTAAGTAGGAGTAGCAAGATATCCCTGTTATCTTAGCGTGTTTATGAGACAGAAAAAGAAACCAGCAATCCTACCATCATGCAAAACAGTTACAGGTTTTTGTTTCACAGTCATCTGGCAGGACGGTAGTACTTCCCTGGGTGGTTGCTGTCTACCAACCTACTACCTATATATATATATATATATATATAATATATATATATATATGTATATATATATATATATGTATATATATATATATATATATATATATATATATATATTCACCAAATCACTGTGAGCGATATTACAAATGCACAAGGATTTCTACACCAGTTAAATTAATGACAAAGATCACAGAACCAGAGTTACATTTTAAAATACTCCAGCTGATGGTCTGAGGGTGTCCAGCTGGCTGGAACGATTACCATAAATGAGGTACTTGTACAAACCTGCCCCCCAACTTCAGCCTGACAAGTTAAACTGCAGAATCACACCTGAAAGAAACCAGATGATCTAGTGCCATCCTTAGATGGTTCAAACTTCCTTGTTTACCACTAGTAAAGATGACTGCGGCATTTGTTGTTAGTTATATGCACCCTGAATACATCACGTACGCAATACATGTAGCAGCTTCCAACTGGGTAGGAACGGAGGAAGAGAACGATGATTAATGACTGTCGCGATTCAATAAGACTTGCTTGTCTATTGCGGTTACTCCCAAAGAACACACAAATAGATTACTACATCTATTTCTATCATGGACACTCAAATTTCCGGCACTGATTGATGGACGACCCTCCGTTTACATCTATCTTTCCCAGCGTTTTAAGATGAGAAGGAGGAGGAAGAAGACAATGAAAACTAGGAGGAGAAGAAGGAGACCTGAGAGGAGGATAATGAGAATGAGGATAGGAAGGAATATGAGAAGGTGGAGTAGAACTATGGGGAGGACATTTAGGAAGAGTGCCAGGAGAAGGAAAAAAGCAAATGGAGAGGCTACAGGAAAAGTGATAAAAGCATTGGCCAGTGACACAAACGAACCCAAGTGGAGACGAATACAGAAAATAACATTTGCTCTGTTTAATCGGGTGTCATAGTACAAACTGCTTCAGCAGATGTCGAGAGGTTACAGGAGAAAGTCATTAATACCGGAATCACCTCATTTAAAATTGAGTGCTTCTGTCAAACGCAGAGATGTAGTATTGTCCGTCCAGACTCTGGTCGTCTACATTCTGTTATAAATGGAATATGATGAAGGAACTATTGTATTAAGAAGTAAGTTAAGGTAGTGGTGTAGTGCAGCTATGTTAGTAACATTTCTCACTGCAAGAAACAAATGGAGTTCATTTTGCCTTTTAATGGTATAATTTAGTTTTTAGCACTATATATCTAGCGAGAAAAAGATGACAAAACCCATCGTTACCCTGTTGATGATGACAGTGTGTCGGAGGCTGTGGAAAGAGCCTTCTGGTGCTTATCTTTACATCACGTGTCTAGAAGGAGTAGCATTGGCTTGACGGTAGATTAATTAAGCTTTCCAGCCTTCAGATGACCTCGATACAGAGCGGGGAAGACTTTACATTAGGTCTCTCATATGTGCTTAAGTCGGTGTCACTTGGGCAGACGCCGATAAATAGTGAATTAGGGAGACAACGTCGTGACGTTCTCTGTGAGCTCTCACTTGGCTAACCTCCGTCTAGGTTAGGTTAGATAAGGTTTGCCAGGAAACAGGACAAGTGTTTCCTGATGCGGGTCTTAGATGATGACCCGCCGTTGGAGCTTTTGGTCATCTGACCGAGGCCTTCCGCAGGCTTACTGGTCTACCCGTTTAAAAATTATGGTCACAGTTATAACCATTTTCTCGCTGTGTACCTCCGTCAAAATGACACCTTGTTAAATAAGCTGCTTAGTGAGTCTGTCTTTGAATCACCACTTTAGAGTTCCATCCCCCCCCCCCTCTATCTCTCCCTCTCTCTCTCTCTCTCTCTCTCTCTCTCTCTCTCTCTCTCTCTCTCTCTCTCTCTCTCTCTCTCTCTCTCTCTCTCTCTCTCTCTCTCTCTCTCTTTCCTCCAAATATAATGCTCTGGTTTTCATATATTCACCTGACTTGCTGCTTTTTTTCCCGGTAGATGACGAACGAAAGAGGCGAACAGACCAGTGCAATAATCCAGACCTGTCAACATAGAATTAATATAATATTTATATAATTTATAATATATGTAATAGACCAGTACTCAACTCCAAACAAAATCAACAGCTCAAATAATCAACAAACAACGACACGAAGAAAGGCTCCTATTAAACCAATTCATAAAACCAGAAATCTCCAAAACTACCACCAATTCACAGCTCAATACCTGAGTGACCTTACACTACCACAACCATAACCCAAGAACAAACCAACCACAGTCATCACCGTCATCTCAAAATCCATCACTATCACCACAAAACGCACCATCACCACCACCACCTCATAAACTCATTCAAGAACTGTGCCTGGTGAGTGAAGTGTATCATAAGATTTATAAGCATTTTGTTTTTTACATTTTCAGGGACTGCTTTCACTCTGGTGTGGTTGAGAGTGCGTGTGAATTATGGCTGTCACTCTGGCTGTGTGAATCACTCTGTTTCTGTCTCCACGAGCCCAGGTCCAAATTTAGTCTCTGATGTTTCGTTCTGAAAAGAGGCGTTCTGGCGTGCCACCATTTACAGTAGTTTGGTAGGAAGTTTGTGTGCCACTCACGTACTGACGTGGGAGTCTAATTGAAAACAATTGTTTGCGTTCTTATTAGTTTGTGCGACGTATGCGCGTGTGTAAGTATAAAGCTGTCATTAGCTAGTTACGCTTGAATTTGTTGAGCGTCAGCTCTTGGGCCGGTATTTTAACTTTGCTAGATACAAAAGAGTGTTGTCGGCAATACTGAAGAAAAACTGAACGAGCAGAGAAATCTTCTTTTCTGTAGAGCTTTATTAGTTGAATTTATTAGGATCTACGCAATAAATTGTTGCTCCACACTTGTCTTTTTTTTTTTTTCATCTTAACGTTACGTTGACTGATGTGAGTTTGTTCTATTATATGTTTAATTCAGCGCCCACCGTATTGCTGTAGCATGTTCCACCTCTCTGCTCCTTCAGGATTTTTGAAGTGGTTACTTGTGCCTCTGCGAGTCATCTGGATATTCATTTTTCGTGTATGACCCCTCGTCCTGGTTCCTCTCTGATAAACATACACTTTATCGACCTTGTCTATTTTTCTCAATTTTTGTATATCATGATCATGTTTCCTCTCCATTTTTTTGCCCTGTGAAGTTCAGTTGCCAAAGTCTTTCTTCATATTTTGCAGCGTAGGTACCAACCTCGTTGAATACTTTTTGGATCTTTTCAAGATTTTTAAAATTTTATTAATTGTAAACTCAGCGCTGGAGCTTTGTATTCGAGAAATGGTCGAACTTGCGGTGTATATATTCCTCTGATTACTTCCTTGTTTAAATTTTTTAAGTACCATTCAACTATTTGCTAGCTTTAAATTCGCTGCTGAAGTTATTAAGTTTAAATGTGCTACAGGAGATAAGTTGCATATGATGCTAACTTCCAAATCTTTATCGCTTTTATCCCATTCCAAGAAGGTGCCTTGATGCCCGGAAAGGGATTTTGGTACAAGGAACTGAAGCAACCTTTTTTGATCAAACCTGATTATCTTCCAGTCCCAAAGCGCCGTATGGCCCCTATGTTTCTGTGAATTGTTCATGAGCCATAAGAATGCCGTCTTGCATTTACTGGGGTTAAATCTTAAAAGGTCTTTCTTGGCCTTTCATGTAGATACTCCATATCATCTTGCAGTTTTTGTCAAATCTCATCGACTTAAATTCTCCCCATCAACGTTGCGTAGTTCAAAAACATTGATATGTAAAAATCTTTAGATTCTGTGTAGGTCATTTAGGTCTGTGGGCCTCAGAAACAGAATTTCGATGTCTCCCGCTAGCAATGCTCACCCAGATTATTACGCCCTTCACCACGCCTCTCGGTTTCCCATTATTTAGCTGTATCTTAATTATTTAACCCTCCCTGTTAGTTCGGACACTGTTTACATTGCCAGTGCAGTACTGTGTCAAAATCCTTCTTGTAATAAAGTAAAATGCAGTGTGCCCATACTCTTTATCTCTTCGCTGTGAGCCTTTCGTGAATTTCTATGGGACCGGTGAAAAGACGACATTCTCCATCGCTGAATCCATGCTGCTGCTGCTCGGAAATGAATTTAAGCCTCGCCAAGTGTTTGTCTGCTACTCTCTTTCTCGGGATTTAATCCTGTGTCTCCTCTCTTGAATTACATGAGCTGATTAACATGCAGTTCTTTTGCAGTCTTAATGCTTTCATAATTTACTGAACATCTGTTTGCTTTGAGTAATTTCCCCATCCTCCTTCAAGAGGAAGGGAAGGGAAGTAGATCCAAAGAATTGGAACAACCCTCACTTCCTTGGAACCTGATTTCCTCTCTTCCCCAGGCACTGTATGACCCCCTTCCTGAACGAGCTTATCACTTTCCATGAACATAATAACCTGACTCCTTCCCTGTTACTCTCACCATTTTCCTGAAGCCTCTACATGACCTTCCGAGTCTCCTCCACCTTGTTAGCTCTACGATCCTCGCCCAGGCATCTCGCCTCGCCGCCACTGCGGAATGGGCGACCATCTCGCCGAGCAGGGGTTATTGGCCTCCCACAATAGGCCAAAAAGAAAAAAAAAGTTGCGCACTCAGCACATCTTAAGCGAAATTCCGGTGGGTCCTCAAGTCGATCCGGGTTTTATCCCCGTTGAGCTGCCGGCCCTTACCCCCTCCTCCCTGAGTCTAATTTCGGACACGCCAGAGAGCTTCCTGGAGTTTCAAGGCGACGAAAAGCATCTCTACCTCACCTGAAATTCTCCATAAGCCTCGCCCTGACTTCCCGAACAAACCCGTGAACCATCCCTGAATATTCCTCTGAAACACACATAATCTCCTGATACCTAAAGGATGTTATCGAGGATCAACGTCCCCGCGACCCGGTCCCACACAAGGCTTCACGGTGAATCTAAGCCTGATTAACTAGCCTGTTACTAATGGCACGCGTAGTTCAGTGCACGACCCTCTGTCCAGCTGATCAGGAAATGAACTCAAGAACTTATTTAGCTTCTTTTTCAAGACAGTCAAAGGTTTGTTGGTAAACCCTCTTCTGTATAACAGTAGGTTGTTGAGAAGACCTGGTCCTCGGTTACATTCCCATCCAAATATAAGAGAAATTACATACAGTCCCTCATTATACTTTTTCAGAGTACAGTGCCTCTGAATTTTAAAGGACAGTAACTATATATACCACCAGGTACAAGGGCTGACAGTGGTGGGAAAGAGAGCCATAAAAATTTTCACTTGGGATCACAGATCATGGCGCCTGCTAACATTACTCTCTTAAATTGTAGCCACCACAACATAATGGAAGAACGCGCATGCATATACATACACACACACACACACACACACACACACACACACACACATATATATATATATATATATATGTATATATATATATATATATATATATATATATATATATATATATATATATTATTTTTATTATCACACTGGCCGATTCCCACCAAGGCAGGGTGGCCCGAAAAAGAAAAATTTTCACCATCATTCACTCCATCACTGTCTTGCCAGAATGGTGCTTTACACTACAGTTTTTAAACTGCAACATTAACACCCCTCCTTCAGAGTGCAGGCACTGTACTTCCCATCTCCAGGACTCAAGTCCGGCCTGCCGGTTTCCCTGAACCCGTTCATAAATGTTATTTTGTTCACACTCCAACAGCACGTCAAGTATTAAAAACCATTCGTCTCCATTCACTCCTATCAAACACGCTCACGCACGCCTGCTGGAAGTCCAAGCCCCTCGCACACAAAACCTCCTTTACCCCCTCCCTCCAACCTTTCCTAGGCCGACCCCTACCCCGCCTTCCTTCCACTACAGACTGATACACTCTTGAAGTCATTCTGTTTCGCTCCATTCTCTCTACATGTCCGAACCACCTCAACAACCCTTCCTCAGTCCTCTGGATAACAGTTTTAGTAATCCCGCACCTCCTCCTAACTTCCAAACTACGAATTCTCTGCATTATATTCACACCACACATTGCCCTCAGACATGACATCTCCACTGCCTCCAGCCTTCTCCTCGCTGCAACATTCATCACCCATGCTTCACACCCATATAAGAGTGTTGGTAAAACTATACTCTCATACATTCCCCTCTTTGCCTCCAAGGACAAAGTTCTTTGTCTCCACAGACTCCTAAGTGCACCACTCACCCTTTTCCCCTCATCAATTCTATGATTCACCTCATCCTTCATAGACCCATCCGCTGACACGTCCACTCCCAAATATCTGAATACATTCACCTCCTCCATACTCTCTCCCTCCAATCTGATATCCAATCTTTCATCACCTAATATTTTTGTTATCCTCATAACCTTACTCTTTCCTGTATTCACTTTTAATTTTCTTCTTTTGCACACCAATCTCTGCAACTTCTCTTCAGAATCTCCCAAGAGCACAGTGTCATCAGCAAAGAGGAACTTTGACAACTCACACTTTATGTGTGATTCCTTATCTTTTAACTCCACGCCTCTTGTCAAGACCCTCGCATTTACTTCTCTTACAACCCCATCTATAAATATATTAAACAACCACGGTGACATCACACATTCCTGTCTAAGGCCTACTTTTACTGGGAAATAATTTCCCTCTTTCCAATGTACTCTAACTTGAGCCTCACTACCCTCGTAAAAACTCTTCACTGCTTTCAGTAACCTACCTCCTACACCATACACCTGCAACATCTGCCACATTGCCCCCCTATCCACCCTGTCATACGCCTTTTCCAAATCCATAAATGCCACAAAGACCTCTTTAGCCTTATCTAAATACTGTTCACTTATATGTTTCACTGTAAACACCTGGTCCACACACCCCCTACCTTTCCTAAAGCCTCCTTGTTCATCTACTATCCTATTCTCACTCTTACTTTTAATTCTTTCAATAATAACTCTACCATACACTTTACCAGGTATACTCAACAGACTTATCCCCCTGTAATTTTTGCACTCTCTTTTGTCCCCTTTGCCTTTATACAAAGGAACTGTGCATGCTCTCTGCCAATCCCTAGGTACCTTACCCTCTTCCATACATTTATTAAATAATTGCACCAACCACTCCAAAACTATATCCCCACCTGCTTTTAACATTTCTATCTTTATCCCATCAATCCCGGCTGCCTTACCCCCTTTCATTTTACCTACTGCCTCACGAACTTCCCCCACACTCACAACTGGCTCTTCCTCACTCCTACAAGATGTTATTCCTCCTTGTCCTATACACGAAATCACAGCTTCCCTATCTTCATCAACATTTAACAATTCCTCAAAATATTCCCTCCATCTTGCCAATACCTCTAACTCTCCATTTAATAACTCTCCTCTCCTATTTTTAACTGACAAATCCATTTGTTATCTAGGCTTCCTTAACTTGTTAATCTCACTCCAAAACTTTTTCTTATTTTCAACAAAATTTGTTGATAACATCTCACCCACTCTCTCATTTGCTCTGTTTTTACATTGCTTCACCACTCTCTTAACCTCTCTCTTTTTCTCCATATACTCTTCCCTCCTTGCATCACTTCTACTTTGTAAAAACTTCTCATATGCTAACTTTTTCTCCCTTACTACTCTCTTTACATCATCATTCCACCAATCGCTCCTCTTCCCTCCTGCACCCACTTTCCTGTAACTACAAACTTCTGCTGAACACTCTAACACTACATTTTTAAACCTACCCCATACCTCTTCGACCCCATTGCCTATGCTCTCATTAGCCCATCTATCCTCCAATAGCTGTATATATCTTTCCTTAACTGCCTCCTCTTTTAGTTTATAAACCTTCACCTCTCTCTTCCCTGATGCTTCTATTCTCCTTGTATCCCATCTACCTTTTACTCTCAGTGTAGCTACAACTAGAAAGTGATCTGATATATCTGTGGCCCCTCTATAAACATGTACATCCTGAAGTCTACTCAACAGTCTTTTATCTACCAATACATAATCCAACAAACTACTGTCATTTCGCCCTACATCATATCTTGTATACTTATTTATCCTCTTTTTCTTAAAATATGTATTACCTATAACTAAACCCCTTTCTATACAAAGTTCAATCAAAGGGCTCCCATTATCATTTACACCTGGCACCCCAAACTTACCTACCACACCCTCTCTAAAATTTCTCCTACTTTAGCATTCAGGTCCCCTACCACAATTACTCTCTCACTTGGTTCAAAGGCTCCTATACATTCACTTAACA
>NC_091305.1:22977445-23002445 GCF_038502225.1 Cherax quadricarinatus | reverse complement strand
GGAGCTATAAAGAGAGACAAGGATGGAACCAGCAGAGGTCAGTCAGAGCAGAACAGAACAGCAAGGGCAAGCACACACACAACTATTCTCAGAACCATACAACCTATAACACCATCCCAACACACACTACAATCTATACCCACAGCCTCCACCCAACACCGAGCTATAGAATCCCACAGTACGCTACCAGGTCTCCCACCCTCACAGGCCCCCCAAACCACAGTGTTGGAAAGGAAACTGAGGGAATGGTACACAAACGCTGATGGAATAACAAATAAGTGGGAGGAGTGGCATGAAAGAGTCAAAGAGGCATCACCGGACATCATAGCGCTCACAGAAACCAAGCTTACAGGTATGATAACAGATGCCATCTTTCCAATGGGATACCAAATCCTGAGGAAAGAGAGAGGGAAAAGGAAGGGGGTGGAGGAGTGGCATTGCTGATCAAAAATCGCTGGAATTTTGATGAGCTGGAGTGAGGAGACAGAGGAGAAAAAAGTGATTACATAGCGGGAATGCTTCACTCTGGAGGTCCCAAGGTGGTAATGGCAGTGATGTATAACCCACCACAGAACAGCAGGAGGCCAAGGCAAGAGTATGACGAGAGCAATAGAGCGATGGTTGACACACTGGCTGCAGTGGCGAGAAGAGCTCATGCATGCAGGGCAAAGCTCCTGATCATGGGTGACTTTAACCACAAGGAGATCGAATGGGAGAACTTGGAGCCACATGGGGGCCAAGATACATGGAGGGCTAAGATGATGGAGGTGGTACTGGAAAATTTCATGTACCAACACGTAAGGGACACTACAAGAGAGAGAGGAGAGGATGAACCAGCAAGACTGGACTTAGTATTCACCTTGAGTAGTGCAGATATTGAGGACATCACATATGAAAGACCCCTTGGGGCCAGCGATCATGTGGTTTTAAGCTTCAAATACACAGTAGAGCTACAAGTGAAGGTGGAAGCAGGAAGGCCAGACCGAATGAAGCCAAACTATAAGAAAGGGGATTACACGGGAATGAGGAACTTCCTGAACGGGGTTCAGTGGGACAGAGAACTGGCAGGGAAGCCAGTTAATGAGATGATGGAATATGTAGCAACAATGTGCAAGGAGGCTGAGGAGAGGTTTGTACCCAAGGGTAACAGGAATAATGAAAAAGCCAGGATGAGCCCATGGTTCACCCAAAGATGCAAGGAGGCAAAAACCAAGTGTGCTAGGGAATGGAAGAAATATAGAAGGCAAAGGACTCAGGAGAATAAGCAGAGCAGTCGTAGAGCCAGAAACGAATATGCACAGATAAGAAGGGAGGCCCAACGTCAATATGAAAACGACATAGCAGCAAAAGCCAAATCTGACCCGAAGCTGTTATACAGCCACATCAGGAAGAAAACAACCGTTAAGGACCAGGTAATCAGGCTAAGGAAGGAAGGAGGAGAGACAACAAGAAATGACCGTGAATGATGTGAGGAACTCAACAAGAGATTCAAAGAAGTGTTCACAGAGGAGACAGAAGGGGCTCCAGAAAGACGGAGAGGTGGGGTACACCACCATGTGCTGGACACAGTACACACAACCGAGGAAGAAGTGAAGAGGCTTCTGAGTGAGCTAGATACCTCAAAGGCAATGGGGCCAGATAACTTCTCTCCATGGGTCCTGAGAGAGGGAGCAGAGGCGCTATGTGTACCCCTAACAACAATATTCAATACATCTATCGAAACAGGGAGATTGCCTGAGGCATGGAAGACAGCAAATGTGGTCCCAATCTTTAAAAAAGGAGACAGACATGAAGCACTAAACTACAGACCAGTGTCACTGACATGTATAGCATGCAAAATCATGGAAAAGATTGTCAGGAGAAGAATGGTGGAACATCTAGAAAGGAATGATCTCATCACAAGCAGCCAACATGGTTTCAGAGATGGGAAATCCTGTGTCACAAACCTACTGGAGTTCTATGACATGGTGACAGCAGTAAGACAAGAGAGAGAGGGGTGGGTGGATTGCATTTTTTTGGACTGCAAGAAGGCTTTTGACACAGTACCACACAAGAGATTAGTGCAAAAACTGGAGGAGCAAGCAGGGATAACAGGGAAGGCACTGCAATGGATCAGGGAATACTTGTCGGGAAGACAGCAGCGAGTAATGGTACGTGGCGAGGTGTCAGAGTGGGCACCTGTGACCAGCGGGGTCCCACAGGGGTCAGTCCTAGGACCAGTGCTGTTTCTGGTATTTGTGAACGACATAACGGAAGGAATAAACTCCGAGGTGTCCCTGTTTGCAGATGACGTGAAGTTGATGAGAAGAGTTCATTCGATCGAAGACCAGGCAGAACTACAAAGGGATCTGGACAGGCTGCAGACCTGGTCCAGCAACTGGCTCCTGGAGTTCAATCCCACCAAGTGCAAAGTCATGAGGATTGGGGAAGGGCAAAGAAGACCGCAGACGGAGTACAGTCTAAGGGGCCAGAGACTACAAACATCACTCAAGGAAAAAGATCTTGGGGTGAGTATAACACCAGGCACATCTCCTGAAGCGCACATCAACCAAATAACTGCCGCAGCATATGGGCGCCTGGCAAACCTCAGAACAGCATTCCGACATCTTAATAAGGAGTCGTTCAGGACCCTGTACACCGTGTACGTTAGGCCCATATTAGAGTATGCGGCACCAGTTTGGAACCCACACCTAGCCAAGCATGTAAAGAAACTAGAGAAAGTGCAAAGGTTTGCAACAAGACTAGTCCCAGGGTTAAGAGGTATGTCCTATGAGGAGAGGTTAAGGGAAATCAACCTGACGACACTGGAGGACAGGAGAGATAGGGGGGACATGATAACGACTTACAAAATACTGAGAGGAATTGACAAGGTGGACAAAGACAGGATGTTCCAGAGACTGGACACAGTAACAAGGGGACACA
The DNA here is from genome assembly GCF_038502225.1 of Cherax quadricarinatus. Lineage (NCBI taxonomy): Eukaryota > Metazoa > Arthropoda > Malacostraca > Decapoda > Parastacidae > Cherax > Cherax quadricarinatus. The sequence continues at coordinate 22,999,523 of NC_091305.1, read as the reverse complement.
GTTGGAAGCTGAAGACACAGATGAATCAAAGGGATGTTAGGAAGTATTTCTTCAGCCACAGAGTAGTCAGGAAGTGGAATAGTTTGGGAAGCGATGTAGTGGAGGCAGGATCCATACATAGCTTTAAGCAGAGGTACGATAAAGCTCATGGTTCAGGGAGAGTGACCTAGTAGTGACCAGTGAAGAGACGGGGCCAGGAGCTTGGACTCAACCCCTGCAACCTCAACTAGGTGAGTACAAAGCTAAGCTGCTTTAATGATAGTCGCTATACCAGCAAATTATTGTCAACACACACTGTTGATGTGTTGCTGTGGGATGTTTTGATATGTGATGCTCATGCGATGTTCATGTAGTCACTCGAATTGTTAACAACTGCTGCTGTTTATGAATTCTGGCGTTTCTGTAGTCTGGTACTGTATACGTGTAATGCAGTGGTACTTTAGAGTGGTATTGGTGTAAGTTGGTTTTGCAGATGTTATGATGCAGAGCAGTGCTGCAAGTTGGCGTTGTCATTTGTGTTGCTATGGCAACGTAGAGTGACGGTGGTGTTGTAGGCTGATTTATGCAGATCTGTGTTGCTGTGGTATTGTAGGGTGGTGTTAGCGATGCCTGTGGTGTCACTACTTGGTGCTGGACATCGCAGGAGATCGGTGGCTATTGTCTTGTAGATCTCTCTGGCAAATTATGACCTGTGATGTAGTCTTGTGTTATTGGCAATGTATCTCCGCTATCTCCCATAACGTTTAATTGAACGAATACTATGTTGAGATGGATATTCTCTGCATGCATCTCTTTGCTTTCTCTCTCTTTCTCTCCCTCTCTCTCTCTCTTCTCTCTCTCTCTCTCTCTCTCTCTCTCTCTCTCTCTCTCTCTCTCTCTCTCTCTCTCTCTCTCTCTCTCTCTCTCTCTCTCTCTCTCTCTGCTTCGGCTCTACTTCAGTGCAGACCCAAACAATATTACATTAATCAGTAATAAAAAAGGTCTTGGTTAAGAACTTAGAGCATAAATAAAGTGCACTGAAGTACGCATATTGACGCAAGCTAGGCAAGTCCAACTCTCACCAGACAACTGATTTCAGAATGAAGAAAAAATATATTCATAATACCTGTGAGTGAAGTCAGAGCTTTCATCTGTTCGTTTGACATGATTTTTCTAATATATCCGTGTAGTGAAACTCTCTGTCAAATACTAATGAAGAGTGGTGAAATAACACAGAACAACGACATGAAATTAGGAGGTAAGAGACGTAAGGCTAACGTGGTGAAAATATTTTTTTTAAGCAGTGATGTAATACACTGTAATAAACTGATTTCTGCCATGTTCAGTATACATGTGCAATGTTATCCTTCACAAACCGGTAGGACAGACACTTTTCAAACATTGAATTTAAGTTGTTTCAGTGAAGGAGTCGGCTGTGTCCACCAGAATCCTGACATTAGAACAAGGAATGCCCTGAAGAACCAAGATGTTGTTTACCTGGAGTTTACCTGGAGAGAGTTTCGGGGGTCAACGCCCCCGCGGCCCGGTCTGTGACCAGGCCTCCTGGTGGATCAGCCCCTGATCAACCAGGCTGTTGCTGCTGGCTGCACGCAAACCAACGTACGAGCCACAGCCCGGCTGATCAGGAACTGACTTTAGGTGCTTGTCCAGTGCCAGCTTGAAGACTTCCAGGGGTCTGTTGTAGTAACAATAATACTATAGTGTTAGTATTTGTAGCAGTGGATGTCCATACTCTACTACTACCTTTTTAAATACTCTACTACTACCTTATTAAATCTTCGTGTAAACATTTCAAGAGAAGGTGGTAAATCTCTTCCTTACTTTATTCAAGTCGTAGGTTAGGCCAAAGTGGGGAAAGAACTTTCTGATGATTATTATCCTAATCCCAAATGTCCAGACATATTTAGGGTTGCTAAACACTAATTTTCCCTCTCGGTAAAAGCTTCGATGTCGACCAAAAGATCATCCGCTTGTTTTCTTGTACTCCCATTAATGAATAAATGGTGGAGTTACGTCTTTAATAAGAACACAACCAGAGTTAAACAGCTGTTCGTTGTCTGTCTTGTTGTGTAACTGGTGATGTATATAACCGTAAGACGTGAATGGTCTGTTGAAATACCATGTCCGACTAAGCTGTATCAAGGTGAGAGAGAAGCCATTACGTGCAGTCCTCTACCCTGTCCGGAGGTCGGAGATGAAATGAATGGGAAGGCAATCAAGGTGAGTGGTGTGTGTACTCAAGTTAAGAGCAAATTTGTGCCTCGTATAGAATTTTGCAACAAGTCAAACTTTGCATCTTGGCACGTAAGATCCTCGCGTGCAAGAGTCCTCACATGGCTCTTTATATTCACTGCAAAAATCAAATTTCTTCTTCCCAGGCTATCTACTCACTGTTGAGTGCGAACTCACTTACACCTCCAATAATAACGTCATGCAGTCTGGAGACCATTTGTTTTCTCAAAAGCAAATGTAACCTACCATCGCTTGTTACCATTGCTTGAGAGTAGAGCGAATCTTCTTTCGTGCACAATTATTGATGAAATCATCTGCTGAGGCTTGAGATTCCAGGATGAAGTGAAATATATCACTGAAGTAAACATTCAATAACATGGGACCAAACACACTTATTTGTGGTATGTTCGTACCGATTGACTTAAAGCTTCTGTTACAGTGACAACTACCTTTAGAAATCGATCTTTAAGAGATGCAGTCAGTTGTAGAAAGGAGAAAAAGGAATCTATGTAGTAATGCAAGGAAGGTACGGTGTCATTCCCGGTCCAGCACCAGCAAGGGTAAGTGCAACGAGGGAAAAGATCTTAGGTACATTCAGTGTCTGGTCCCACATAATGGAGCCTCTCAAAATGATGGTAACCGGAGGCTAACCTATTCTAAATCTAAATTAACTGTCAAAACACAACGGGCGCTAATACAATAAATGCTGTGTCACTCTTATTGTGATCTTATTCAGTGAACAACCACAAAGGATTTGCAGCTGAATTCTTCTTCTTCTTCTTCTTCTTCTTCTTCTTCTTCTTCTTCTTATTATTATTATTATTATTATTATTATTATTATTATTATTATTATTATTATTATTATTATTATTTATTTATATATTTATTTTTGGAAAGCGCTATAAAGGTTAAACGAAATTATGAAGTACATATTACAGATACTATTAGAGTACAAGCAAAGTCTTCCCACTAATGACTGAGGTAACTGAACATTGAACACAGGAGTCATCTCATCAGATACGGTGAGGGGTCCCGCAGGTAATTAATTGAAGGTGGTAAATTGTGTGATAGTATCGTGCGTGATGGAAAGCAAGTTCCCTAGTTACCTCTAGAGGTTAATTAACAACTCTCTAGAGTGTATATGCGCAAAGATATGATTATATACGTGCAGTCTATAGTCGTTTTTAGCTAGCAAAGTAACTTTCAATACACTAGGTATATACATTGTGTTCATATCTTTGTTTATGTACAATGAGAAGTTTGATTTAGTCTCTGTCCTAATGAGATTAAGTAGCCTTGATGGTAGTGTACACGCAGATCATGTTAAGTTAGGTTACGTAAGATTTTTCAGGAAACAGGACAGGTGTTTCCTGACGCGGGTCTTGGTCATATGATAACCCGCCGCTGGAGCTTTTGGTAATCTGGCCGAGGCCTTCTGCTGGCTTACCGGTCCACCAGCTTTAAAAATTGCTACGATTATAATCTTTTTTTTGTGTGGTGTTTTGTTAAGTGTCCTCGTACAATGATAAATTTCAACTCTATCAAATTAACTATTTATATGAGTTTCAGTATAAATGAATCATGCGCTTTTTATATCGTATTCCTTATAAATCCCCGCAGGAGCTTCTGCTGGCTATGTTAGTGCGTGTCACCAGGGCGTGTAGTCTTACGTTGGCCAATTAAAAAGATTAATTATAATTTGTAGGAAAGCAAAATTATGAGATCTTTATACAGATTAATAATCATAAAATCAAGTACTTTGAACGGAATATATATATATATATATATATATATATATATATATATATATATATATATATATATATATATATATATATATATATATATATGTATATATATATTGTTACAAAAAACGCGATTCTAAAAGCTTAGAGATCTCCAGTGAATACTAGAAAGGACTGCCCTTCTAGCATCCAGCCTGTTACTGGGTTTTCGTAACAAGTAGTCAGTATCCTTGTCCAATTATCCATTAAAATTCAGTATGGTTCAATAGTGCTTTAGGATTACAACTGGTAGGCTACTAACTAGAGAAATTAAAATTTAATAAATTTATTAAGTCTATAAGTTGTCTAGAGGTATATTATCAAAGTAAATTAAATCACAGCAATCAAAATAAAATCAATCTCTCGAGTTCAATATCATTGTGCTAAAAGCACGTATCACATTTATAATTCTTAAGTACCGTCAGGTACAATAACATTTAATAAGATATTACAAATATGTACAAGTAAGTGTGTGTATGTGTGTAAGTGCTCTTAAGTAGTTAGCTATGTCTCAAGACTCGAATAAGACTTAAACAAGTGACTGACAAAGTCCTCAAATAAACTAACTTCTTGACCGACTGGCAACCCGAACAGTCTGCTTGAACAACAAAGAATGCTAAGCCCAATAGCAATGCAATATCAAGCGACTGCGACACAGAATCAGGAACAAGGAGATAATATAACGACACTAAGTAGGGACCATCTGCAGATCCTCCACAAAAGTTACAAAACTCCCATAATACTGAATCTATGTTCAGCATAGGAAAAACTGTGACTGTGACAATACACAGGAACCAGTACAAAATTAGGTCAGAAGCTATAGCTCGGGACCTGAGATGTTCAGAGTGTCAATGTGACACACAACCTCAGTACAACGTCGAAAATCACTAAGTCTATACAATGTTCTGTGAACAAAGTTCTACAGAACTAACAAGAATAATGAGACAGACAATCTGTCCAACCAGCAAGCGAGTCTACAGCAGACTGAATACTTCACGAGAGGTGAGGACACCCCCCCTCGATCACGTGATAGCTACGTGGACAACTGCAGCTCAGAAGCCGGCAGTATAACGAGCGACAAGCGATAATTACAGTAGTTTGCCAATCAAGACTAACTGAGCACATTTTATATACATCCTAACAACATAAGTCAAATAAGAATATAAAGCAATATATTTACGATTTAGCTATTATCGCAAATATAAGCAATATAAAATTAAATGAAAAGGTAATATACATTATATATACATAATAATCATTGTAACCCATTCAGGGGTTGCAACATATATATATATATATATATATATATATATATATATATATATATATATATATATATATATATATACAAGGAATTCGCAAGAGCAGGCGAAATATACACAAACACTGATCTCTGGCTGAAGGAGACTCGAACCTACGAACCTTGGAACAAGGTACGCAGTGCTTTACCAATCTACCCACACTGGACCAATACCTTGGAGTATAGCTTGCGCTAGACTTTGATCCAAGGCAGCCAGCTTTCAGGGAGAAGGCTTACAGCTCTTGCGAATTCCTTGCATTGTTAATATCTCTAGTAAGGCTGATGCATGCAGGGGATGAGATGAAAAGCTGTAAGCCTTCTCCCTGAAAGCTGGCTGCCTTGGATCAAAGTCTAGCGTAAGCTGGACTCCAAGGTATTGTCCAGTGTGGGTAGATTGGTAAAGCACTGCGTACCTAGTTCCAAGGTTCGTAGGTTCGAGTCTCCTTCAGCCAGAGATCAGTGTTTATATATATATATATATATATATATATATATATATATATATATATATATATATCTTTAAACGTATAAGAGAAAATTTTAGAAAGGACTTAATTTTAAATGTGTTCTTGCTAATTAACCAGTTTTACATATTCTGCGCGACACATATATATATATATATATATATATATATATATATATATATATATATATATATATATATATATATATATATATATATATATTTATATATGTCGTGCCGAATAGGCAGAACTTGCGATCTTGGCTTAAATAGCAACGCTCATCTTGCCATATAGGACAAGTGAAAATTTGTGTATGCAATAATTTCGCCAAAATCATTCTGAACCTAAGGAAAAAAAATATATTTCACTGTGTTTGTTTAGTATTAAATTATTGTAAACAAATCTAAAATATATTTAGTTGGGTTAGGCTAAAATAAATTGCACTTGTTATAATAAGGTTAGGTAAGTTTTTTAAGATTCTTTTGGTGCAAAATTAAAAATTTTTACATCAACATTAATGAAAAAAATATATCTTTAAACGTATAAGAGAAAATTTCAGAAAGGACTTAATTTTAAATGAGTTCTTACTAATTGACCAGTTTTACATATTCGGCACGACATATATATATATATATATATATATATATATATATATATATATATATATATATATCTATATATATGTATGTATAATGAAATTGAGGTTACTCCTCTCCATCCCGGTGATGACATCAGGTCTCCCCTGACCTTCTGGTATACTAAAATATGGAGAAGCTTCTATCATAACAGACTATGCTATACATATTTTACAATTGCAAATAATGTGTTGGAGTATTTGGGTTCGTCCTCTGACAACGCGATTTATGCATTGAACATTGAAACAAAGCAGAGTTAGTTTAAACATGTCTCAGATGTTGTGTGTTCAGCCGTCACAGTTCGGCAATCTCCACCAGTCAAACCCATGTATATCAAATAGCAATAGTTGCAGGTTATTTCGAAGACTTCTGTATTACGGCTATTTTTTTATTCTTGACTGGATTAGCAAGCACACTACTTTATTTTTTTATGTATGGGATGTATTTCGGTGAACATATACTTTAATGATGAATTTTTTAGTAAGTAAATTGATTAAGGGCCTATAACTGCTTTGATCAATATATTTAAAAAATGGCGACACCGATATTTGTTGTGGAGAATAAAGACAAAATACTGTGATTGGGACAATACACAAATAACTCGTACATAAGAGACTGAAACTTGTGATTACTTAATGGTCCTATTTGGGACGTTATCTATCACACAGTGATACGCCCAGTGTTACTGGCTACTTGATGTTTGTGCGATGCTCGCCTAGTGTATAAATGCACCCATAAATTTATCTAGTGTACCGGAAGGCTGGGTAAATGTCATGGGTTCAATCCTCGGTAAGTCGCAGTATTGCATGCAATTATATATATATATATATATATATATATATATATATATATATATATATATATATATATATATATATATATATATATATATATATATATATGTATGTATATATATATATATATATATATATATATATATATATATATATATATATATATATATATATATATATGTCTTGCAAAATAGGTAAAACTGATCAGTTTACAAGAACTCATTTAAAATTATGTCTTTTCTAAAATTTTCTCTTATACGGTCTAATAATTTTTTACCAAAAGAACTATAAAAAACTTACCTAACCTTAATATAACAAACGCGATTTAATTTAGCCTAATCTTAAGTTTACAATAATTTAATAATAAACAAACACAATAAAATATATTTTCTTTCGTTAGGGTCAGAATGATTTTTGTGAAATTATTGCATACACAAATTATCGCTTGTCTTATTCGGCAAGAAGAGCGTTGCTATTTAAGCAAAAATCGAAAGTTTTACCTATTCGGCACGATGTATATATATATATATATATATATATATATATATATATATATATATATATATATATATATATATATATATATATATATATATACATATATATATATATATATATATATATATATATATATATATATATATATATACATTATATATATATATATATATATATATATATATATATATATATATATATATATATATATATATATATATATATATATATATATGTATATATATGTATATATATATATACATAATATATATATATATATATATATATATATATATATATATATATATATATATATATATATATATATATAAACCACCTCAACAACCCTTCCTCAGCCCTCTGGACAACAGTTTTGGTAATCCCGCACCTCCTCCTAACTTCCAATCTACGAATTCTCTGCATTATATTCACACCACACATTGCCCTCAGACATGACATCTCCACTGCCTCCAGCCTTCTCCTCGCTGCAACATTCATCACCCATGCTTCACACCCGTATAAGAGTGTTGGTAAAACTATACTCTCATACATTCCCCTCTTTGCCTCCAAGGACAAAGTTCTTTGTCTCCACAGACTCCTAAGTGCACCACTCACCCTTTTCCCCTCATCAGTTCTATGATTCACCTCATCCTTCATAGACCCATCCGCTGACACGTCCATTCCCAAATATCTGAATACATTCACCTCCTCCATACTCTCTCCCTCCAATCTGATATCCAATCTTTCATCACCTCATATTTTTGTTATCCTCATAACCTTACTCTTTCCTGTATTCACTTTTAATTTTCTTCTTTTGCACACCCTACCAAATTCATGCACCAATCTCTGCAACTTCTCTTCAGAATCTCCCAAGAGCACAGTGTCATCAGCAAAGAGCAACTGTGACAACTCCCACTTTATGTTCGATTCTTTATCTTTTAACTCCACGCCTCTTGTCAAGACCCTCGCATTTACTTCTCTTACAACCCCATCTATAAATATATTAAACAACCACGGTGACATCACACATCCTTGTCTAAGGCCTACTTTTACTGGAAAATAATTTCCCTCTTTCCTATATACTCTAACTTGAGCCTCACTATCCTCGTAAAAACTCTTCACTGCTTTCAGTAACCTACCTCCTACACCATACACCTGCAACATCTGCCACATTGCCCCCCTATCCACCCTGTCATACGCCTTTTCCAAATCCATAAATGCCACAAAGACCTCTTTAGCCTTATCTAAATACTGTTTACTTATGTGTTTCACTGTAAACACCTGGTCCACACACCCCCTACCTTTCCTAAAGCCTCCTTGTTCATCTGCTATCCTATTCTCAGTCTTACTTTTAATTCTTTCAATAATAACTCTTCCATACACTTTACCAGGTATACTCAACAGACTTATCCCCCTATAATTTTTGCACTCTCTTTTGTCCCCTTTGCCTTTATACAAAGGAACTATGCATGCTCTCTGCCAATCCCTAGGTACCTTACCCTCTTCCATACATTTATTAAATAATTGCACCAACCACTCCAAAACTATATCCCCACCTGCTTTTAACATTTCTATCTTTATCCCATCAATCCCGGCTGCCTTACCCCCTTTCATTTTACCTACTGCCTCACGAACTTCCCCCACACTCACAACTGGCTCTTCCTCACTCCTACAAGATGTTATTCCTCCTTGCCCTATACACGAAATCACAGCTTCCCTATCTTCATCAACATTTAACAATTCCTCAAAATATTCCCTCCATCTTCCCAATACCTCTAACTCTCCATTTAATGACTCTCCTCTCCTATTTTTAACTGACAAATCCATTTGTTCTCTAGGCTTCCTTAACTTGTTAATCTCACTCCAAAACTTTTTCTTATTTTCAACAAAATTTGTTGATAACTTCTCACCCACTCTCTCATTTGCTCTCTTTTTACATTGCTTCACCACTCTCTTAACCTCTCTCTTTTTCTCCATATACTCTTCCCTCCTTGCATCACTTGTACTTTGTAAAAACTTCTCATATGCTAACTTTTTCTCCCTTACTACTCTCTTTACATCATCATTCCACCAATCGCTTCTCTTCCCTCCCGCACCCACTTTCCTGTAACCACATATATATATGTCGTGCCGAATATGTAAAACTGGTCAATTAGCAAGAACTCATTTAAAGTTAAGTCCTTTCTAAAATTTCTCTTATACGTTTAAAGATATATTTTTTTCATTAATGTTAATGTAAAAATTTTTAATTTTGCACAAAACAATCTTAGAAAACTTACCTAACCTTATTATAACAAGAACAATTTATTTTAGCCTAACCCAACTAAATATATTTTAGATTTGTTTACAGTAATTTAATACTAAACAAACACAGTGAAATACATTTTTTCGTTAGGTTCAGAATGATTTTGGCGAAATTATTGCATACGCAAATTTTCACTAATCCTATATGGCAAGATGAGTGTTGCTATTTAAGCCAAGATCGCAAGTTCTGCCTATTCGGCACGACATATATATATATATATATATATATATATATATATATATATATATGTATATATATATGTCGTGCCGAATAGGCAGAACTTGCGATCTTGGCTTAAATAGCAACGCTCATCTTACCATATAGGACAAGCTAAAACTTGTGTATGCAATAATTTCGCCAAAATCGTTCTGAACCTAACGAAAAAAATATATTTCACTGTGCTTGTTTAGTATTAAATTATTGTAAACAAATCTAAAATATATTTAGTTGGGTTAGGCTAAAATAAATTGTTCTTGTTAAAATAAGGTTAGGTAAGTTTTCTAAGATTCTTTTGGTGCAAAATTATAAATTTTTACATCAACATTAATGAAAAAAACATATCTTTAAACGTATAAGAGAAATTTTTAGAAAGGACTTAATTTTAAATTAGTTCTTGCTAATTGACCAGTTTTACATATTCGGCACGACATATATATATATATGTATATATATATTTATATATAAATATATATATATATATATATATATATATATATATATATATATATGTATATATATATATATATATATATATATATATATATATATATATATATATATATATATATATATTTATATTTATATATATATATATATATATATATATATATATATATATATATATATATATATAAACATACATATATATCATATATATATATATATATATATATATATATATATATATATATATATATATGTATAGATGTCGTGCCGAATAGGCAGAACTTGCCATCTTGGTTTAAATAGCAAGGCTCATCTTGCCATATAGGACAAGTGAAAATTTGTGTATGCAATAATTTCGCCAAAATCATTCTGAACCTAACGAAAAAAATATATTTCACTGTGTTTGTTTAGTATTAAATTACTGTAAACAAATCTAAAATATATTTAGTTGGGTTAGGCTAAAATAAATTGTTCTTGTTATAATAAGGTTAGGTAAGTTTTCTAAGTTCCTTTTGGTGCAAAATTATAAATTTTTACCTCAACATTAATGAAAAAATATATCTTTAAACGTATAAGAGAAAATTTTAGAAAGAACTTAATTTTAAATGAGTTCTTGCTAATTGACCAGTTTTACATATTCGGCACGACATATATATATATATATATATATATATATATATATATATATATATATATATATATATATATATATATATATATATATGTATGTATGTATGTATGTATATCCCTCTGGGTTTTCTTCCATTTTCGCACTAGATCTTGTTTATTTCCTCTTATCTGCAGGGGGAAGTGGAACAGAATTCTTCCTCCGTTGTGTGTAGTAAGGGGCGACTAAAATGCCGGGAGCAAGGGGCTACTAACTCATTCTCCTGTATACATTACTAAAATTAAACTGAGAAACTTTTGTTTTTCTTTTCGGTCCACCCTGCCTCGGTGGGATACGGAGGGTAATGTGCAATGTGAGTATAATGCAGAGAATCAGTAGCTTGGAGATTAAAAGGAGGTGCGAGGTATCTAAAAGTATTATCCAGAGGGTAGAGAAAGGGTTGTTGAAGAGGATGAAACAAAATAGAATGACTTGGAGAGCGTATAAATCTGTTGTGGAAGGAAGGCGGGGTAGGGGTCGTCTTTGAAAAGTTGGATTTTGGGGATAAAGGAAGTTTTGTTTGCGAGGTGCATGGACTTTCAGCAAGCTTGCGTGAGCGTGTTAAAAGAGAGTGTAGACGAATAGCGTTTATGACTTGACATGCTCTTAGAGTGTGAGCAGAGTAACATTTGTGAAGGAATTCAGGGAAACCGGTTAGACGAATTTGAGTCCTGGAGGTGGAAATGCAGTGGCTGCACTCTTGAAAAAGAGGTGTTGATGTGTTGCAGGTTCTTAACTGTAATGTAGGCACGCCTCTGGCAAGACAGTGATGGAGTGAATGATGATGACAGTGTTTTTTTTCTTTTTCGGGTCACCCTGCCTTGGTGGGAAACGGCCGATGTGTTAGTAAAAATAATAATATAATATATAATATTGACCCTCAGTTAAAGTGGCAAGACGTTACCTTGATCTAAGAAATTAGAACAACCTTCCCTTTATTTAGGCCAAACGGGATTATCTCTCAATCCTCAGGTGTTTTAAAATCCTTACAGATATAGCTCTTCTCCATGAATGAAAGACATAAAAATATTCCTTGATTTCCAGTGTTCTCTGTCAGCATCTGATGAATAGATTTTAGGAAGCATTACCATGTACTTAAGTATTATCCCGTACTTAATACCCCGTGCGTTATCCTGCCTGTGTTGGCGTTGCATCATGTCGCCAGCATGTTGCTGAGACTCTCACAGGATTGGTGTAGCCTCGGTAATGTCCTCTCTTTATTACCTTGCAGATGCTGTTACCTCCGTGCTGCAGCGCGCTGCTGACACCAATTTACATCCCAACGGTAGACGACTCGGTTTATGTCTTATCTTCGCGGAAGTGACTCTCGTTATTGTTCCTTCCTCTTGCGATCTCCATAAACTTCTTGCTGATGAGATCTTGATACCGTCTAGCATGAACTATTTCTTCGTGGTGTCCTAATGTCCCTCTCATCAACTACTCTGAAATACATTCGGAGTCTCTCTGTCTCTCATCCTCTATTTCATCACCCAATTTGCCTTCAATTTTGTGGTCGTTTTACTGCTAGTTGGAATTTTTGGGGTCTTACTGCATCGTTTTATACTTTTTCTTATTTTGCTCATGATATTACTATTGCTTTTTACACCCTGAGACCTATAGTCTTTATTCACTTAACTTATTCTATACTTATTTTAATATATCTCGTAGACTTTTTAACGTTACTAATAGTATTAATAACAGTTATTGTTAAGATACTATTATATTCAGTAGCAATGGTAAAATGATTGAGCACATTGGCTCACGCAGAAAACTAATGTAAGGTGTTAAACACGATAATGCAAGCATGAGTGAAAGGTGAGGCCAGCCCTGAGATACATCGCCAGGGATGAAGAGTCACGAAGGTGATTTTAATGCTATTTGTCTGGCGTTCTTCTGGAGGTTTATATCACCTGCTTCATTTGTTCTATGTATGTAAGTTCATGCATCAGGATCAGAGTAAACTCACTTCACTTCACGTGTCTTTCAAAAGGCTCCTCCTCCCTTACGCTGATAATAATTTAGTGTAGAGGTACGAGGAAAGACATTGCAAACAGTGCGAGTAGTTGATTAGGAAATGCCTCAGAGTCGTAAATTTTTATGGCGTTTGCTGTTCTTTCTCAAAATGTTTCCAGATTTGTCAGGGGAAAAGGAAAAATTATCCAGCACTTTGAATGTTCACCACAAGGAGTATTTTTCCAAATATATTCACTGAAAGTTTATTTAAATGCTCAATTTTTATATATTTAATGAGTTTATGATAATAACTAATTAGTTACTCTACTTTCTTATTGACTCTGCCAGATGAAAGGCCTTAAACAAACAAAAATCTCAGATTAAATAAATTCGCTTCTCTTCCATAATAACTCACAAAAGAAGGAACTGTAAGAATAAATTACATTAACTATTCCATTAATCACAAATGATACAATAGTTTTCCTGATATTTAACAGTTTATTCATTGTTGATGTTGTAACACCACACATTTTGAAGTGCAAGACTTAGTGACAAGTATAGTAGAGAGAGAGAGAGAGAGAGAGAGAGAGAGAGAGAGAGAGAGAGAGCAACATCGGTGAACCCTCTCTTCAGTTTATCCTCGAGACTAAAGAGAATGACTCCTTCCTCCCACGATGTTTTGATCCTTCATCTCTGCAACACTTATATTCCGAGATTTCAGAAACTCAGCCAGTGAAAATGACCTGCGTTGTTTCTTGCACCATAACACTCTATTAGTGTTTCTATGCTTCTACAATGTATGACATATATAGAAACACTAGTATACATCTTGTGGTGCAAGACGAGGCTCAATTCATTATAAAAGATTTGAAGCTGCGCAGGGAATGTTGCTAGCAACTATCTTCATGCCTTAGCAACACAGTTGTGCACAACACCGGAAGCTCTAGCATTCCAGAAGGTCTGACAAATCAATTAATCATATTAAACATGGCAGTCATGTGACCTGACATATACTACGCCTGATTATATCTCTACTAACCTCCCTTCATCTACTTAAAAGTATTCTCTGATTTTCTGTACTCTCTATTAGATGGAATATCTCAGGGATGACCTGAGATGCTCAGGGTCATTTTGTGTGGACAGTTAAATCACTGGGATGAGATCTGAATCTTATTTATGTCAGGTACTAAATCCATGAGGGTCATTTAAACGCAAGAAGTGCTGGAGACTCGGTCCTCTGTTCTCTGATGGCGAAACAGACGCGCTAATCTCAGACTTCCACCCAATGATTTCTGGGGTGATCGAGTGAGGATCATTGCTAAATATGTCATCTTCTCTGCCCTGAGATTAGACTCAACAGCAAGCATTAATTCCAGTAATGTGCTACAAATGTTTTATCAGTGTGGGCCAGGTAGCTAGTAACCTGCCAGGGACACTGCTTCATGTAGCGTATTTGTGTGAAGTGTATATCGGCGGCCTCATTGTTCCGACACTACAACCCAGGGTATCAGCGGCGCTGAAAGGGCTATAAGCTTTGTAATATAGTAGAGCATGTAGGAAGCTGAGGTCCTTTACACCCAGGCACTGATGCTCCTATCACCCTCAACACTCCGCCTGAGTGCGTCTCTGTTATTGTGTTAGGAGGATGAGAGGGAGGGAGGAGTGGGACGGAGATAGTTGGAAAGATAAATAGATAAGAAGGAGAGGGTTGTTTGGGAAGGAAAGTGAGAGGATCTTTTTAGGTAATATCATTAGGCACACAAATGTCTTTTACCAAAGAGTTGAATTGTTCCAGCTCTTAAGAATACAGCATTGTGTGTTTTAGACGAGTCTATGAATGGTTTATAATTACTCTCGCTCCAGCACAGATGTTTTTATTTAGTAATGTATTTTCATAAACTCCAGTTTCGTAGGTCTCCACAAGGCGTCCCTGGTGTTAGGCCTACCGAGATGGAATACCATTTTGGGAAAAACTGATAATTGTGACTGAAGAGGAGAGAGAAGAGGAGAAATACAAAAACACCAACAACAATCTCCACCTTAATCCCTGAAGGGGCACAAGTGCTGGTGGGCTGACACTTTTTCCAGGCATCACCCGAGGCATTTTTCCAATGTAGAGCACTGGGCCATGAGGGTGTGTCCAGGATGGAGCACTTGGCTTTGGCACAGTGCTGGATGAAGGACAGGAGAGGGATCCAGGAATTAACCATGGAGAGAGCCAACCTTGCCTGTGCCAAGGGTGGGTGATAGTCCCGTAGATGCTACTTTTTCATGAATTCGTGGGTTTTAGGAGCTTGATTTTTAAAGTAGTACTAACAGTTTAATAAGTAATATCAATTCATAAAAAAAAACAGATTTTTTATTGCAAAAAAAGAAATAATAATAGCCAGACGTGCGATTTTATTTAAAAATTTATTGTTAACATAGATTTTTTTATTAGCAGTAACAATTTAATGAGTAATACCAATCAATGCAGAATTAAAAGGATTTATCGAGCCAAAAATAAATTAGAATGGGCCAGGGAAGGCTATGGCCCCTTTCCGTATCTACCACTGGTGAAGGATCAAACTGTACTGTCCCATGGCTCTTGGGTGAAGCTAGACGGGACTTTACACGAGGCCTAGTTCCTTCTCAGGGCGGCTGGGTGAGGCACTGCCGCGTGTGGCACTGGGTCACTGGGTGAGGCATGGCCGAGTGTGGCACCGGGGAGCTGGGCGAATTCTTTCAAATGGATAATGGTTGTGTGACAGCTGCATCTTTCATAACTTAGAAATTATACTCAGTGGGAAAACGATACACAGATATACTAGGAAAGAGTCATTTGTAGCACTAATAATGGAAATATGGGGGCATTCAGTGACTGGCAAAGTACCATTTATACAAGGATTACCGAGAACAGAATAATATATTGCTATAAAGAGGGGTTATAATAATGACCTATTGCACGGCTATGAGGAAAGGGATTACAAACTGTACTGGTACACTTAGAATTAGTCCACAATTAGTTCACATGTAAACCTCCACTGTGTTTGTCTGCACACGACCAAGGCTCTGAGTTCTCTCTTTACTTAGGTAGTTCTTCCCCCTTAATAATGCAACATGGAACTGTGCACCCATCTATAAAGTGCGTGTTTGGTTGGAGCAGCATCACAGAAGCAGAAGTCTGTCTGTCTGTCTGTCTCTCTCTCTCTCTCTCTCTCTCTCTCTCTCTCTCTCTCTCTCTCTCTCTCTCTCTCTTGCTCTCTCTCTCTCTTGCTCTCTCGTCTCTCTCTCTCTCTCTCTCTCTCTTTTTTACACAGGGTTTGACAAGGTTAAGGATCCCTAGGTTTATTGACAAGCTATTTACAGGTTAAGGATTCCTAACTTTATTGGCAAGCTAAGAGCTGTTACCTACATTAGCTCATTTGAAAGCATTTTTATTGTCATGAAACATACAAGTAGGGAACAGGATGAAGTTAAAGGCATCTGTGGGCCAGCATTTTCATTTGATCAACTGACTTTATCTCGTTGACATCATTATGCTGTACGAATGTGTTCCATACTCGACTCATCCTGGGTATACATGATCTCAGATGGAGCGATGTTCTGGAGAAGGGTACAGCCAGAGTGAAGTTGCTGCTTTCTGCCCGTCTTGTGGCATAAAAGCTTGTTTCACGCTGTCCTCGAAGTGGATCCAAGTGTGGTACTTTGACAATATTGGCCTTGTACATAACAGTAAGGCCACCCACATCCCTCCTATGTTGAAGGCTCTGCTGAAATGACAGATCTATCCAGGATGGGTCCAGGCGAGAGATGACACGTCTTGCTCTGTTCTCTACTCTGTCAAGCAGTCGCACATGAGAGGGGGGGGGCAGACAAACCAAGAAAGTGGAGCATACTCAAAGTGTGAGCGTACTTGTGCCTCGTACAGAATCTTGCAACCCCTACTGTCAAGCAGATGCGAGATACGGCGAAGTGCTGTAAGCTTCCTGGCTGCCTTGTTTGCAAGATTTATAACATGGTTCTTCATGGTTAGTTTGGAGTCAAATTTCACCCCAAGGATATCAAGTTCTTCTCCAGGTGCCAACACCCTCCCATTCATCCTTACTACTGCACCAGCATTACCATCATGGTGCCTAGAGACGACAATCATTTGTGTTTTCTCAGGTGCAAATGTTACTTGCCATCTCTTTCCCTAAGCAGATATAGCTCTTAGCTGGTGATTGATGTAGCTTAGAGCAGCTGGCATTTCTTCTCTTGGATAAGTGAATGTCAATGTACAGTTGTCTGCATATGCATGTGATTCTGGGATGAGATGAAGAAGGTCGTTGAAGTAGACATTCCACAACAATGGTCCCAGCACGCTTCCTTGTGGAACACTTGCCCCAATAGGATGTCTTGCTGATTCCGTTCCACTGAGAACTACACTTAGAGATCTACCATGAAGGTAATCACTGAGGAGACATAGCGTAGAGCCTGCAGTTCCCAGTGCTTGAAGTTTTGCTAAGAGGCCCTGGTGCCACACCCGGTCGAAAGCGCCAGCAATGTCCAGTGCTACCACACAGCTGACTTTGGATTTATCCAGTGACTGGTGCCACTTAGTGGAGAGGTTTAACAACAGATCAGCAGCAGAGTAACCTTTCCTGAAGCCATATTGACGATCACAAAGTAGTGAGTGGTAGCCAAAAAACTCTGTCATTTGTCTTGAGATTATTGTCTCAAGGATCTTACCAGTGATTGACAGGAGTGACACTGGTCTATAGTTGCTGATTTCTGCTCTGCTCTTCTTTTTGTGAACAGGGACTACATTTGCCTCTTTCCACAGAGAGGGTCATTTACACTGTACTAGGCAGTGCTGAAAGATGCTAGTTAGAGGTGCTGTTAGCTGGTCTGCACATCTCAGCAATCTTGGGCTCAACTTGTCTGGGCCCACAGCCTTTTCTTGGTCAAGCGATTTAAGAAGGAAATGCACCTCCTCCTGCCTTATTGTCACCACTGACAGCTTTGACACAGTTCTTGCAGCTAGCCAAGGAGGGTCCCTTGCTGGATCAGGAACTTGCATTTTGGTAGCAAAGTGTTCGGCAAAGAGGTCCACCTTCTCTTGACTGCTAGTAGAGGTGGTCCCATCCTGTCGATTTAGAGGTGGAATGAGTTCATCAGGCAGATAACCTTGTCTGTCCTTGACCAGGGACCACCAGGTTTTGGAGCCTACCCTACCTGATGCTAGCTTTCTTTTAGTGTCCACCTCCCATTTAGCAATGTCCCACTTTTGAACGTCACCCATATGCCTACAGGCTTGCCTGTGCAAGTTCCTGTTATAGGTGGTTACCTGGAGGTTACCTGGAGGTTATTCCGGGGATCAACGCCCCCGCGGCCCGGTCCATGACCAGGCCTCCCGATGGATCAGGGCCTGATCAACTAGGCTGCTATTGCTGGCCGCACGCAGTCCAACGTACGAACCACAGCCCAGCTGATCCGGCACTGACTTTAGGTATCTGTCCAGCTCTCTCTTGAAGGCAGCCAGGGGTTTATTGGCAATTCCCCTAATGCTTGATGGGAGGCTGTTGAACAGTCTTGGGCCCCGGACACTTATGGTGCTTTTCCTTAGTGTACCATTGGCGCCCCTACTTTTTACTGGGGGCATTTTTGCATCGCCTGCCCAGTCTTTTACTTTCGTAGGGAATGATTTCTGTGTGCAGATTTGGGACCATTCCTCCCAAGGTTTTCCAAGTGTAGATTATGATATATCTCTCCCTCCTGCGTTCCAACGAGTACAAGTCAAGTGCTTCCAAGCGTTCCCAGTAGTTAAGGTGCTTGGCAGAACTTATACGTGCAGTAAAGGATCTCTGTACACTCTCAAGATCTGCGATTTCACCTGCTTTGAATGGAGATGTTAATGTACAGCAGTATTCCAGCCTAGAGAGAACAAGTGATTTGAAAAGGATCATCATTGGCTTGGCATCTCTCGTTTTGAACGTTCTCATTATCCATCCTATCATTTTCTTTGCACGTGCGATCGTGGCACTGTTGTGATCCTTGAAAGTGAGATCCTCAGACATTACTACTCCCAGGTCCCTTACATTATTTTTCCGCTCTATTGTATGGCCAGAGTCTGTAGTATACTCTGTTCTAGTTATTATCTCCTCCAGTTTTCCATAACGGAGTAGTTGGAATTTGTCCTCATTGAACATCATATTGTTTACCGTTGCCCACTGGAAAACTTTGTTTATATCTTCTTGGAGGTTAACCGCGTCCTCAGCAGATGACAGCCTCATGCAGATCCTAGTATCATCCGCAAAGGATGATACGGTGCTGTGATGTATATCTCTGTCTATGTCTGATATGAGGATAAGGAATAAGATGGGGGCGAGTACTGTGCCTTGTGGAATAGAGCTCTTCACTATGGCAGCCTCCGATTTAACTCTGTTGACCACTACTCTTTGTGTTCGATTTGTTAGGAAGTTGAAGATCCAACTCCCCACTTTCCCAATTATTCCTTTAGCACGTATTTTATGGGCTATTACGCCATGATCGCATTTGTCAAATGCTTTTGCAAAGTCTGTGTATATATTACATCTGCATTCTGATTTTCTTCCAGTGCATTCAAGGCCATATCATAGTGATCCAGTAGTTGTGAGAGGAAGGAGCGACCTGCCCTGAACCCATGTTGCCCTGGATTGTGCAGATTTTGGGAATCCAGGTGATTTGTAATCCTGCTTCTTAGCACTCTTTCAAAGATTTTTATGATGTGGGACGTCAGAGCTATTGGTCTATAGTTCTTAGCTAATGCTTTGCTGCCACCTTTATGGAGTGGGGCTATATCCGTTGTTTTAAGTGACTGTGGAATTTCACCCATGTCCAAGCTCCTCCTCCATAGTGTACTTAGGGCACGCGAGAGGGGTTTCTTGCAGTTCTTAATGAAAACAGGGTTCCACGAGTCTGGGCCCGGGGCTGAGTGCATAGGCATGTTGTCAATGGCTTTTTCGAAGTCTATCGGAGTTACGGTAATATCGAAAATCTGGCATACATTTATGGAGTTTTGAGGCTCATTCATGAAGAAATCATTTGGGTCGTCGATCCTCAGACCGATTAGTGGTTCACTAAATACAGAGTCGTACTGGGATTTCAATATTTTACTCATTTCCTTGTTGTCATCTGTGTAAGTCCCATCCTGTCTGAGTAAGGGCTCGATACTAGATGTGGTATTTGCCTTGTTTTTGGCATATGAAAAGAAATATTTTGAATTTCTTTCAATTTCACTAATAGCTTTAAGCTCCTTCTGTCTCTCCTGGTTCCTGTAAGAGTCATTTAACTTAAGTTCGATAGTTTCCACTTCCCTGGTCAGCGCCTCCTTTCGTGTATCAGATATTCTAGCACTCCTGAGGAGCTCAGTGACTCTTCATCGTCTTCTGTAGAGGGAGCATCTTTCTCTCTCCAATTTACTCCTGCTCTTCTTCTTTCTTAGGGGAATATGCCTAGAACATGCTTTGGCTGCCAGGAAGTTGATCCTTTCAAGGCACTGGTTTGGATCCATGTCATTTAAGACACCTTCCCAACATGTTTCGTTTAGGACATGGTTTACCTGGTCCCAGTTGATGTTCTTGTTGTTGAAGTTGTATTTTGTGAAGACACCTTCACAGGTACATGCATTCTGCTGATCAGGACCCCTATGCATGTACGTCTGGACTTCTATTAGGTTGTGATCAGAATTAGTTGTTTTTGATATTCTTATGTCTCTTATCAGGTCCTCATTATTTGTGAAGATAAGGTCAAGTGTGTTTTCTAGTCTTGTTGGCTCCACTATCTGCTGGCTTAAGGTGTGTTTTTCGCAGAGACTTAGTAGCTCATGTGTGTGTGACCTTTCTTCTGCGCTACCTCCGGGGATTGTTTCAGCTATAACATTATTTGCTACATTCTTCCATTTTGTATGCCTTAGGTTGAAATCACCAAGCAGTAAGATGTTTGGGGATGGAGCTGGAAGGTTTTCCAAACAGTAATCAATTTTCAGTAGCTGTTCCTTATATACATCCACAATGACTAGGTTTTGGTTCTCGATCTTTATTGATAGAATTTCAACTACCTCATTTGTGGTGTTCAGCAACTCCGTGCAGATGAGGGACTCTTTGACATACAGGCCAACCCTCCCTTGTTACCTGTTCTTTCTGTCGCATCTAAAAAGGTTGTAACCACTTATCCATATTTCACTGTCAAAGTGATCTTTTGTGTGAGTCTCTATGAAGGCTGCAAACATTGCATTAGACTCCTCTAGAAGTCCACTGATAAAAGGTATTTTGTTGTTGGCGGATGGCTTAAGGCCCTGTATATTAGCAAATATGAACGAGGTTGTATTCTGTGTTTGTTGGGGGGATTTTGTTATTGGCATCAGTAGTTGTAATTCTGGAGGGCCATGGCTGGCCACTGCCTGCGCCTCCAGTCCAACAAGGCTCCAAGGTGGTGGACTGTTTTTGTTATTTCCTTCCATTTTCTTTTTCCGTTTCCTGCCACTAAAAAATCACCTGGAGTTGGGTTGTCGTAGCTACTATTGTTTGTGTTGTGGGGTCTGTGCCTCCTGGTCCCTTGTAGATGGTATGCAGGGCAGTCGATGTTGTAACACTGCTTCTGGAGGACCGAGGAGTGACACATTTTTGGGTGAAAGAAAGTACAGGAAGAAGAACGGCACACTCCTTTAGACAGGAGGTCGCTACATTTTTTTGGATGCTCAAAGTTGCATGTTCCATTTTTTTCCTGATATTCCATGCTTACAGATGCCCCAAGCGTAATATTTGCACAAATTCACCTTT
>NC_091305.1:22967445-22969945 GCF_038502225.1 Cherax quadricarinatus | reverse complement strand
CAATTACATTACAATGACCACTTATGTGTTTTATACTAATAGAATAAGGTTGGATTCTTAGAGCCCACCTCATGATCCTAGCATTTTTACTCTTCATAGTGTTTATGTAGGTGAGTGGACTGTGGTCTGAAAAAAAGTTAATTTTAAATGGGGAAGTGCCCAAATACACGTCAAAATGTTCCAAAGACACCACAAGAGCTAGAGCCTCTTTCTCAATAGTGGCATAATTTTTCTGGTGTCGTTTAAGCTTAGATGAATAGTAACATATAGGATGGACAATGTCAGTGGATGTTGACTGTTGGAGCAGCACAGCGCCCACTGCATAAAAACTCGCATCTATATGTAAACAGGGAAGATTGAAATTAAGATTCTTCACAAGAACAGAGGAAAGCAGATGCTTCAACCTTGTGAACAAATCTTGAAAAATCACTAGTCCAGATGAACTGAAATTTGCTACTAGTGAACATAGTGAGAGGTACTCACCTAGTTGTACTCACCTAGTTGAGGTTGCGGGGGTCGACTCCGAGCTCCTGGCCCCGCCTCTTCACTGATCGCTACTAGGTCACTCTCCCTGAGCCGTGAGCTTTATCATACCTCTGCTTAAAGCTATGTATGGATCCTGCCTCCACTACATCGCTTCCCAAACTATTCCACTTACTGACTACTCTGTGGCTGAAGAAATACTTCCTAACATCCCTGTGATTCATCTGTGTCTTCAGCTTCCAACTGTGTCCCCTTGTTACTGTGTCCAATCTCTGGAACATCCTGTCTTTGTCCACCTTGTCAATTCCTCTCAGTATTTTGTATGTCGTTATCATGTCCCCCCTATCTCTCCTGTCCTCCAGTGTCGTCAGGTTGATTTCCCTTAACCTCTCCTCGTAGGACATACCTCTTAGCTCTGGGACTAGTCTTGTTGCAAACCTTTGCACTTTCTCTAGTTTCTTTACGTGCTTGGCTAGGTGTGGGTTCCAAACTGGTGCCGCATACTCCAATATGGGCCTAACGTATACGGTGTACAGGGTCCTGAACGATTCCTTATTAAGATGTCGGAATGCTGTTCTGAGGTTTGCTAGGCGCCCATATGCTGCAGCAGTTATTTGGTTGATGTGCGCTTCAGGAGATGTGCCTGGTGTTATACTCACCCCAAGATCTTTTTCCTTGAGTGAGGTTTGTAGTCTCTGACCCCCTAGACTGTACTCCGTCTGCGGCCTTCTTTGCCCTTCCCCAATCTTCATGACTTTGCACTTGGTGGGATTGAACTCCAGGAGCCAATTGCTGGACCAGGTCTGCAGCCTGTCCAGATCCCTTTGTAGTTCTGCCTGGTCTTCGATCGAGTGTATTCTTCTCATCAACTTCACGTCATCTGCAAACAGGGACACCTCAGAGTCTATTCCTTCCGTCATGTCGTTCACAAATACCAGAAACAGCACTGGTCCTAGGACTGACCCCTGCGGGACCCCGCTGGTCACAGGTGCCCACTCTGACACCTCGCCACGTACCATGACTCGCTGCTGTCTTCCTGACAAGTATTCCCTGATCCATTGTAGTGCCTTCCCTGTTATCCCTGCTTGGTCCTCCAGTTTTTGCACCAATCTCTTGTGTGGAACTGTGTCAAACGCCTTCTTGCAGTCCAAGAAAATGCAATCCACCCACCCCTCTCTCTCTTGTCTTACTGCTGTCACCATGTCATAGAACTCCAGTAGGTTTGTGACACAGGATTTCCCGTCCCTGAAACCATGCTGGCTGCTGTTGATGAGATCATTCCTTCTAGGTGTAGGTGGAGGTGTGTGTGCTGGCTTGCCTGTCGCTTGACACACGTGGCAACGTCGCACATGATCAGCTACTGTCTCCTTCATCTTTGGCCAAGTAAAATGTTTTGCCAGTTTACCGAGTGTCTTCTTGACACCCAAATGTCCTCCTATGGGACTATTGTGAGCAAAATCAATGGCTTGTTCACGAAATGTAACTGGTAACACTACGAGATGCTTGACTGTGGTGGAAACACTATCAGCTGACAACTTACATGTATTTTTCTCCATCAGTACACCGTTACTATAATAGTAACAATTATCGAGATCCTTTGCTTCACTCTCAGTAACTGCTATATCTCTCAGTCTTTCCAGTGACTGATCAACAAACTGACCCTTGATTAAATCATCATGAGTTAGAAACTTAACGTCAGTTGTGTCCTGACTAGGCTGATGACCGGGGGGAGTTGGTGTTAATGATCCTGGGTGCAGAGCGTCACTAAACAACATATTCAAGCCCAAATCATTGTCATCCACTAACTCAACAGGAGACAAGGATGGTTGTTGAATCTTTGACATAGCTCTAGTAATTGCGCTGAGAGGAAATATAATAGGTTTCTCTTTACAAGCTTCAATGGCATAATTATCATCAGTGTTATTATCAATCACAAGTGGTTCCTTACATATACCAGCATGAAGGATATCGTTTCCTATCAACAAGTCTACTGACCTGATGGGAAATACACCACTGG
>NC_091305.1:22959945-22962445 GCF_038502225.1 Cherax quadricarinatus | reverse complement strand
ACACACACACACACACATACACACACACTGATCTTAGTGATTATATAAAGTTGACAAATTGCATCAGATTTGCTTCATATGTGTCGCAGGTATTATTTAAAAGCAAAACTGGCTTACTGACACATACATCACATAGTTATGCAAATTTCCAGGCGATGTACCTGTGCATCCTTCACCAAAACTTGCGCAGGTTCTTGATCCAACGTGATTACCTCTAATTCACTCCCCTCATCCCTCAGGCACTATATAATCCCTTCGGTAATAATACTCTGATGGGGAATTTGTCCCCAGGAAACCTCACGCCTGGGGTGTTTAAATTCCCCCTCCTCCCTGGTCACTTTCAGATACGTTTATAATCACAGTTGTAGCAGATATGCAAATTAATTCTTATGTATTTTGAGGCAGGTTACATTAAAATACCTTGTTTACAACGCTACACCGCATCGCCCACACATTACGCTGGTCACATAATTCCGCAAATACACTTGGTAAAAAAATATCTTTCCACAGTAATTTCGTTAGTCCACAGGTAAATTATTTTTTAATCCCTACATACTGACCTACATGAACACACAGGTTACCTTTTCTGTCTAAATTCATGAATTGGAGTGAGGAGGTGAGGGTTGGGCGTTTCTGAGGACTAGGGGTGTTTCTGAGTGTTGGGTGTTTCTGAGGACTAGGGGAGTTTCTGAGGGTTGGGTGTTTCTGAGGACTAGGGGTGTTTCTAAGGGTTAGGGGTTTCTGAGGACTAGGGGTGTTTCTGAGAGTTGGGGGTTTTCTGAAAACTAGGGGAGTTTCTGAGGGTTGGGTGTTTCTGAGGACTAGGGGTGTTTCTGAGGGTTGGGTGTTTCTGAGGACTAGGGGTGTTTCTGAGTGTTGGGTGTTTCTGAGGACTAGGGGTGTTTCTGAGGGTTAGGGGTTTCTGAGGACTAGGGGTGTTTCTGAGGGTTGGGGTTTCTGAGGACTAGGGGTGTTTCTGAGGGTTGGGGTTTCTGAGGACTAGGGGTGTTTCTGAGGGTTGGATGTTTCTGAGGACTAGGGGTGTTTCCGAGGGTTAGGGGTTTCTGAGGAGTAGGGGTGTTTCTGAGGGTTGGGTGTTTCTGAGGACTAGGGGTGTTTCTGAGGGTTGGGTGTTTCTGAGGACTAGGGGTGTTTCTGAGGGTTGGGTGTTTCTTAGGACTAGGGGTGTTTCCGAGGGTTGGGTGTTTCTGAGGACTAGAGGTGTTTCTGAGGGTTAGGGGTTTCTGAGGACTAGGGGTGTTTCTGAGGGTTGGGTGTTTCTGAGGACTAGGAGTGTTTCTGAGGGTTGGGTGTTTCTGAGGACTAGGGGTGCTTCTAAGGGTTAGGGGTTTCTGAGGACTAGGGGTGTTTCTGAGGGTTGGGTGTTTCTGAGGACTAGGTTAGTTTCTGAGGGTTGGGTGTTTCTGAGGACTAGGAGTGTTTCTGAGGGTTGGGTGTTTCTGAGGACTAGGGGTGCTTCTAAGGGTTAGGGGTTTCTGAGGACTAGGGGTGTTTCTGAGGGTTGGGTGTTTCTGAGGACTAGGTTAGTTTCTGAGGGTTGGGTGTTTCTGAGGACTAGAGGAGTTTTTGAGGGTTGGGTGTTTCTGAGGGCTAGAGGTGTTTCTGAGGGTTGGGTGTTTCTAAGGACTAGGGGAGTTTCTGAGGGTTGGGTGTTTCTGAGGACTAGGGGTGTTTCTGAGGGTTAGTGGTTTCTGAGGACTAGGGGTGTTTCTGAGGGTTGGGTGTTTCTGAGGACTAGGAGTGTTTCTGAGGGTTGGGTGTTTCTGAGGACTAGGGGTGCTTCTAAGGGTTAGGGGTTTCTGAGGACTAGGGGTGTTTCTGAGGGTTGGGTGTTTCTGAGGACTAGGTTAGTTTCTGAGGGTTGGGTGTTTCTGAGGACTAGAGGAGTTTTTGAGGGTTGGGTGTTTCTAAGGACTAGGGGAGTTTCTGAGGGTTGGGTGTTTCTGAGGACTAGGGGTGTTTCTGAGGGATGGGTGTTTCTGAGGACTAGGGGAGTTTCTGAGGGTTGGGTGTTTCTGAGGACTAGGGGTGTTTCTGAGGGTTGGGTGTTTCTGAGGACTAGGGGTGTTTCTGAGGGTTAGGGGTTTCTGAGGACTAGGGGTGTTTCTGAGGGTTGGGTGTTTCTGAGGACTAGGGGTGTATCTGAGGGTTGGGTGTTTCTGAGAACTAGGGGTGTTTCTGAGGGTTATTGGTTTCTGAGGACTAGGGGTATTTCTGAGGGTTGCGGGTTTCTGAGGACTAGGGGTGTTTCTGAGGGTTGGGTGTTTCTGAGGACTAGGGGAGTTTCTGAGGGTTGGGTGTTTCTGAGGACTAGGGGAGTTTCTGAGGGTTGGGTGTTTCTGAGGATTAGGGGTGTTTCTGAGGGTTGCGTGTTTCTGAGGACTAGGGGTGTTTCTGAGGGTTGGGTGTTTCTGAGGACTAACTGTGTTTCTGAGGGTTGGGTGTTTCTGAGGACTAGGGGTGTTTCTAAGGGTTAGGG
>NC_091305.1:22947445-22954945 GCF_038502225.1 Cherax quadricarinatus | reverse complement strand
GCCAAGACGAGGGAATGAACTTTTTTTTTTTTTTTTTTATTTTTTTTTTTTATTCGCCGGTATTCTCCCGGCCCGGGTCTTTTCCAAGTAGTGGTGACCCGGCCTTGGCTCCCTATCTGGGGAGTGTCTCGAGACTTAAGTCTCCCATGGGAGGAGGTACAGTACCTCCTCATCTTTGGGACCAAGTGTCCCCAGGCCTAGCCACATTCCCCGCCCTCACGGGGCTCGTAGGGAGAAGCTAGGCCTCTGGTCTGCCATCTACCCCGCCTCGAAGGGGCTCGTGGGGATGGCAGTCTTGTGAGCTGCAGATGGTAGCAAGCTCAGGCTGTTTTTTAGGAATGAACTTTAAGTATTGGAAATGTCACAGTTGAGAATCTGAGGATCTCAAATGCGGAGCGTGTGGGAGCAACAAGGACATAAAACTTATAACAAGAAAAGCAGTGAATATATACGTGCCGCTGTACATAGGCTTACATTAGACTGAAAAAAATGAAATGCTTTACACGGCGGTGAGCATGAAAATGAAAGAAAGGAAGGAGCGAGAATGTTAAGGACATCAAACAAAAAAAAAAAGGATGAAATATATGTCAAAATAAGAGAGTAAAGACATCATCAACAAAGCCAGAAAGAAGAATGTACACCAGTAGTAAGAAGCAGAGGAATTTAGATATACTCCGTGTGAAGGTTAACACGAACAGGAGATATACTGGAGCCCACCAGGTCAACTGTAGTGTTGATGAGTTGCTTCAAATTGTAACTAACGCCACATAACGGTCTAAAATCAACTCGTCTAAAACTCTTGAGATACTGAAGCTCCAAGTATTCTGCACAACTGTATTGTCAAAACTGGTGACCTCAACTCAACGACGCCTTTTCAAATTCTCCTTGACGACGAGTTTGGCTTCGCTCCATTTAATAATCCGGTTGTGGCTAACTCCGAGAAAAACACATGAATTATTAACATTGTCAAAATGGCAGGCTAAAACAACCGAACGTGATGATGATGATAGATAGAAGCACCTGGGAAGATACTTAAAGAAAGATACTTGAAGGTTCTGATAGGTAGATAAGGAAAGACATTTCGAACTACAGTAAAGGGGATTACTGGAGCGTAGATGGACGTTAAAGACACGAAAGAGACATAAGGATGTCATGAAATCAATTTTTGTCCTCTTCATGGTGCTGGATCAAGAAGTGATAGAGTTACACGACAAATATAACTTTGAGAATAAACATGATACGGCCTACTAGGCTAGGGGTGAATAAACCTGATTTGATTAATTTACTTTTTACTATCGTCATCTAAAAGAGAGATGCCCTAAATTATCACAAAACTTCACAAAGAGAAAAATCGTTCAATTGATGTTGTGTAGCTTAAGTCTTCCAGTAAAACTATTAATACTCTTTATTTACAATAAATTAAATGTGGAACAAATTCTTAGGAACTACAGACGAAGAGAAGATGAGCCGTTAAAGGCATAAAGACGAATATTTTGTAACATTTGCCTGGGCAAAGACCGAGTGAGACCTGAAGTATCCTCAGTAAGTGCGCTGCTGGAAGTATATAGCCCTATACTGTACTATAATTAAGGCTGGGAATAGTTTGCCGAGCCATAAAGAGAGGGCAACACACTGTGTGTGCCATAGATCGTACTCTTATCACCCGCTGTACAGCCAATCCAGTTGCCGCCTTCTTTATGCCTATAATAACGAGGAATTTATGTAGCGGTTACTCGCTCTCACTGACTGAAAATAGCTGTGGAAGGGAGAAAGGGGAAGGGAAAGCGTGCATATATTTATGTTCTTATTCCCTATAGACTTCATAGAACGTGAAGGGGAGTGAGAGATCGCGAAGTGTGTGTGTGTGTGTGTGTGTGTGTGTGTGTGTGTGTGTGTGTGTGTGTGTGTGTGTGTGTGTGTGTGTGTGTGTGTGTGTGTGTGTGTCCCTACATACGTACGTACTCTCAGCTATGTTGTTGGGGTCGATTTCAGCTCCTGGCTCCGCCTCTCGACTGCTCACGAACTGTCACTTCGTGAACCCTGTCATATCTGAGACAGTATACGCTCTGAGAGTGTATACTTATCGATTCCTTTAAATGTTACTTACTATAGAATCCCAGAAAATGAATGAACAGGGAAACAAGGTCTATATTCACATATATATGTATATATATATATATATATATATATATATATATATATATATATATATATATATATATATATATATATATATATATATATATATATATAATTATGGTGTATAATTCTCTAGTATTACACATGTTTCCAGTGTATTACTTCACCATACCCTTCCACTGTCCATCTCCATTACCTTCTTCCATTTGTTTCCTCAGTTATTCTCAACTGATGCTCTCCACTATCACCCCAGTAGACTCTTACGCTGGTCTTTTCCGTTTGATCCCTTTCTTGTTGGATGCCTCCCTCTGATCCTTCAAGTGGAGTTGTCTATTTGTTCTTCAACTGGATCCCTCTATTGGTCCCTCCACTGGATCCCTCCATTCATTCCTCCAGTGGGTCGCTCCACCGGATCCCTACATTCGTCCCTCTAATGGATCCCTCCATTGGTTCCTCTAGTCTAGTTGATCCCTCCATTGCTCCCTCCAATGGATTCCTCCATTCCTTCCTCCACTGGATCCCTCCATCGTACGTCGGTGCGAAAAGAAATGAGAGAAAATATAGTATTCCGAGTAAACACTGCACGTAAGAGTGACCTTTATTACTGCATGTATGAGAGACCTTTATTACTGCACGTAAGAGACATCTTTATTACTGTACGTAAGAGACATCTTTATTACTGTACGTAAGAGACACTGTGGCATGCAAAGAGTACGTAACCTTTATTCGGCGCATGTACACACCCACATTGAAAGACTATCTCCCCCAACCAGCGAACCAGGTGCTAAGGGTTAATGATGTGGCCTCGTCGTTCAATCATTACCTAGGTTCCAGCCAATGAGAAGATGGTTTTGGCAATCGCAGAGGTTATGTGGGTACCACTCACCTGTCTACCCTTGTCATTCCCATTCTAGAGCTGGTTGAAGCACGGTCTGCTCTCTAGTGTCTTCTATTCTGCCTTGCTTACCGTGGAGTGCACTAATGCCTATTGTTGTGCATAGTGTATATACTGTACATACTTCTGTTCTTACTTGGTGAAGGATAATGTAAGTTAAAAGTTTTTCTGCTGTGTTTATTTTGCTCCCTTTACACCCAAGATAACAGGCGTTTGGGACTCCTGGGTTGTAATAGACACCTTTATTACTGCACGAAAGAGATACCTTTATTACTGCCCGTAAGAGATATTTTTATTACCGCACATAAGACACCTTTATTACTGCACGTAAGAAACATCTTTATTACTGCATGCAAGAGACACCTTAATTTCCGTACGTAAGAGACACCTTTATTACTGCACGTAAGTAACACCTTTATTGCTGCACGTAAGAGACATTTACCGCACGTGAGACACCTTTATTACCACACGTAAGAGACACCTTTATTACCGCACGTTAGAGACACCTTTATTACTACACGTAAAAGACACCTTTATTACTGCACGTAAGAGGCACCATTATTACTGCACGTAAAAGACCTTTACCGCACGTAAGAGACACCTTTATTACTGCACGTAAGAGACACCTTTATTACCGCACGTTACAGACACCTTTATTACTGCACGTAAGAGACACCTTTATTACCACACGTTACAGACACCTTTATTACTGCACGTAGGAGACACCATTTCCGCATGTAAGGCACTTTTATTACTGCACGTAAGCGACACCTTTATTACTGCACGAAAGAGACACCTTTATTACTGAACGTAAAAGACACTTTTATTACCGCACGTAAGAGACACCTTTATTACCGTACGTAAGAGACACCTTTATTACCGCACGTAAGAGACCGTTATTACCGCACGTAAGAGACACTTTTATTACCGCACGTAAGAGACACCTTTATTACCGTACGTAAGAGACACCTTTATTACTGCACGTAAGAGACACTTTCACTACTGCACGTAAGCGACATCTTTATTACTGCACGTGAGAGACATCTTTATTGCTGCACGTAACAAACACCTTTATTACCGCACGTAAGAGACACCTTTATTACCACACGAGACACCTTTATTACTGCACGTAAGAGAGACCTTTATTACTGCACGTAAGACACCTTTATTGCCGCACGTAAGAGACATCTTTATTATCGCACGTAAAAGACACCTTTATTACCGCGCGTAAGAGACGCCTTTATTACCGCACGTAAGAGACACCTTTATTACCACACGAAAGAGACACCTTTATTACCACACGAAAGAGACACCTTTATTACTGCACGTAAGACACCTTTATTGCCGCACGTAAGAGACATCTTTATTATCGCACGTAAAAGACACCTTTATTACCGCGCGTAAGAGACGCCTTTATTACCGCACGTAAGAGAGACCTTTATTACCGCACGTAAGAGACACCTTTATTACCGCACGTAAGAGACACCTTTATTACCGCACGAAAGAGACACCTTTATTACCGCACGTAAGAGACACCTTTATTACCGCATGTAAGAGACCTTTATTACCGCACGTAAGAGACACCTTTATTACCGCACGTAAGAGACACCTTTATTACCGCACGTAAGAGACACCTCTATTACCGCTCGTAAGAGACACCTTTATTACCGCACGTAAGAGACCTTTATTACCGCACGCAAGAGACCTTTATTACTGCACGTAAGAGACACCTTTATTACCGCACGTAAGAGACACCTTTATTACCGCACGTAAGAGACCTTTATTACCGCACGCAAGAGACCTTTATTACCGCACGTAAGAGACACCTTTATTACCGCACGTAAGAGACACCTTTATTACCGCACGTAAGAGACACCTTTATTACCGCACGTAAGAGACCTTTATTACCGCACGTAAGAGACACCTTTATTACTGCACGTAAGAGACACCTTTATTACCGCACGAAAGAGACACCTTTATTACCGCACGTAAGAGACACCTTTATTAACGCACCTAAGAGACCTTTATTACCGCACGCAAGAGACCTTTATTACCGCACGTAAGAGACACCTTTATTACCGCACGTAAGAGACACCTCTATTACCGCTCGTAAGAGACACCTTTATTACCGCACGTAAGAGACGCCTTTATTACCGCACATAAGAGACACCTTTATTGCCGCACGTAAGAGACACCTTTATTACCGCACGAAAGAGACACCTTTATTACCGCACGTAAGAGACACCTTTATTACTGCACGTAAGAGACACGTTTATTACCGCACGTAAGAGACACCTTTATTACCGCACGTAAGAGACCTTTATTACCGCACGCAAGAGACCTTTATTACCGCACGTAAGAGACACCTTTATTACCGCACGTAAGAGACACCTTTATTACCGCACGTAAAAGACACTTTTATTACCGCACGTAAGAGACACCTTTATTACCGCATGTAAAAGACACTTTTATTACCGCACGTAAGAGACATCTTTATTACCGCACGTAAGAGACACCTTTATTACCGCACGTAAGAGACACCTTTATTACCGCACGTAAGAGACACTTTTATTACCGCACGTAAGAGACACCTTTATTACCGCACGTAAGAGACACCTTTATTACCGCATGTAAGAGACACCTTTATTACCGCACGTAAGAGACACCTTTATTACCGCACGAAAGAGACACCTTTATTACCGCACGTAAGAGACACCTTTATTACCGCACGTAAGAGACACCTTTATTACCGCATGTAAGAGACACCTTTATTACCGCACGTAAGAGACACCTTTATTACCGCACGAAAGAGACACCTTTATTACCGCACGTAAGAGACACCTTTATTACCGCACGTAAGAGACACCTTTATTACAGCACGTAAGAGACGCTTTATTGCCGCACGTAAGAGACCTTTATTTCCGCACGTAAGAGACACCTTTATTACCGCACGTAAGAGACACTTGATTACCGCACGTAAGAGACACCTTTATTACCGCACGAAAGAGACACCTTTATTACCGCACCTAAGAGACACCTTTATTACCGCACGTAGAGACACCTTTTTTACCGCAACTAAGAGACACCTTTATTACCGCACGTAAGAGACACCTTTTTTACCGCAACTAAGAGACACCTTTATTACCGCACGTAACAGACACCCTTATTTCCGCACGTAAGAGACAACTTTATTACCGCACGTGAGACACCTTTATTACCGCACGAAAGAGACACCTTTATTACCGCACGTAAGAGACACCTTTATTACCGCACGTAAGAGACACCTTTATTACCGCACGAAAGAGACACCTTTATTACCGCACGTAAGAGACACCTTTATTACCGCACGTAACAGACACCCTTATTTCCGCACGTAAGAGACAACTTTATTACCGCACGTGAGACACCTTTATTACCGCACGAAAGAGACACCTTTATTACCGCACGTAAGAGACACCTTTATTACCGCACGTAAGAGACACCTTTATTACCGCACGTAAGAGACACTTTTATTACCCCACGAAAGAGACCTTTATTACCGCACGTAACAGACACCTTTATTACCGCACGTAAGAGACACCTTTATTACCGCACGTAAGAGACACTTTTATTACCCCACGTAAGACACCTTTATTACCGCACGTAAGAGACACCTTTATTTCCGCACGTAAGAGGCACCTTTATTACCCCACGTAAGATACCTTTATTACCGCACGTAAGAGGCACCTTTATTACCGCACGTAAGAGACACCTTTATTACCGCACGTAAGAGACACCTTTATTACCGCACGTAAGAGACACCTTTATTACCGCACGTAAGAGACACCTTTATTACCGCACGTAAGAGACACCTTTATTACCGCACGTAAGAGAGACCTTTATTACCGCACGAAAGAGACACCTTTATTACCGCACGTAAGAGACACCTTTATTAACGCACGTAAGAGACCTTTATTACCGCACGCAAGAGACCTTTATTACCGCACGTAAGAGACACCTTTATTACCGCACGTAAGAGACACCTCTATTACCGCTCGTAAGAGACACCTTTATTACCGCACGTAAGAGACGCCTTTATTACCGCAC
The DNA here is from genome assembly GCF_038502225.1 of Cherax quadricarinatus. Lineage (NCBI taxonomy): Eukaryota > Metazoa > Arthropoda > Malacostraca > Decapoda > Parastacidae > Cherax > Cherax quadricarinatus. The sequence goes on along the minus strand of NC_091305.1, from coordinate 22,947,825 downwards.
ATAAGAGACACCATTATTGCCGCACGTAAGAGACACCTTTATTACCGCACGAAAGAGACACCTTTATTACCGCACGTAAGAGACACCTTTATTACTGCACGTAAGAGACACGTTTATTACCGCACGTAAGAGACACCTTTATTACCGCACGTAAGAGACCTTTATTACCGCACGCAAGAGACCTTTATTACCGCACGTAAGAGACACCTTTATTACCGCACGTAAGAGACACCTTTATTACCGCACGTAAAAGACACTTTTATTACCGCACGTAAGAGACACCTTTATTACCGCACGTAAAAGACACTTTTATTACCGCACGTAAGAGACATCTTTATTACCGCACGTAAGAGACAGCTTTATTACCGCACGTAAGAGAC
>NC_091305.1:22889945-22927445 GCF_038502225.1 Cherax quadricarinatus | reverse complement strand
TTGTCTCTACCTGATGCTGTGCTGCTGCTACTTTGTACATTATTGCTGTTTGGCAAATGGTTCGTCTTATTGTTTTAGCAAGCTTTGATTGCCTTGTTGGTCGAGATGATAGATTATATGTGGACTTTTTGTCAGTCACTGTTAAAGTCTAAGTCGAGTCGAGTCGAGTCTTACTGAGACATAACGAACACTCAGCACACACATTCGCACATACACTTGTACATTGTTATATTTTTCATTTGAGTATAATTCGTCAAGGTTACGTACCAGATGGTACTCAAGAGTCGTACTGATGCGAAATGTGCCCTCATCACTATACTACTATATGTACAATTTAACAATGCAATTAATGTATACACAAGTAATATCCGAGAGAAGTGTAGGAGTTTATATCCTAAATTATATCAAGCTTATTTACTTGGATATTGTCCACCTAGACACCTTTGTTGTTAAAGATCTCAAATTTTATTTCGTTTGTGTTCTTCCAGTTGTGATTCCAAAGCGTTATTAATATTTGCGAAGGCTTACTCAGCCCTGTAACAACTTCAGACAGTATTACCAAGGCTGGCTCCTTCTCAGGAAAATTAATGAATAGAAAAAGAAATAATAATTCACAAAGATAAACACTATATTATTTATTAATGCAAAGATAAAACAGTGAGACATGAAGGTGTATCCTATTTGAAAGAAAAATGAAAAATGAAATAAAAAAATAAGATTTGAATTCAACGCTAATATGTACAGTTATACTGGGGTGTCTGGTGGAGTGAACATTAAAATGGTATAAAATACCGACAGATTGTTAGGTAAGACACATATGCAACAGTTAGGTATCTTTATTTCGAAACGTTTCGCCTACACAGTAGGCTTCTTCAGTCGAGTACAGAAAAGTTGATAGAAGCAGAAGAGACTTGAAGACGATGTAATCAGTCCATCACCCTTAAAGTTTTGAGGTGGTCAGTCCCTCAGTCTGGAGAAGAGCATTGTTCCAAAGTTTGAAACAATATGGAGTTGAAGTGACAGGATGCAGCCTTATATAGCGCCAGGAGGTGAGACGTAGGTCACTAGTAGAACGCAGATGTTGGGAGGTCAGGTCCCTAACTGTTGCATATGTGTCTTACCTAACAACAGTGTCTGGTGGAGGTTGACACCGTCTTGTAGAAATTGTAGCCGTTACTGATGATGTGGGGGGGGGGGGTCACAGGTGTTGGTGACAACCCAACGACTAGTTCTTCACAGAGTCTATAGCCTTGAATAGTCAGTCCAGATGACAGGAAAGCAGGTTCTTTACCACTACAAAGATGAGAGGTTGTTGTCTGCTGTCGCCTACAGTTAATCAGGTAGGTAGATCCAAAAAGTCCTTTTCCTTCAACACTTCTCGTTGGTTGGCAGGTGACCCGATCTGTCATTCCAAGCTGGAAAGAGAGACAGGTTACCCACTGCTTAAGAAATCACTCTCCATGATAAGTACAATACCTAAAAGACTTGGTGATTATCAAAACATCTAACATGGAGATCAAGGCTGAAAGGACTAAGTTTATTATTGGTCAAAAGTGAAGCTTTCAACCAATAAGTCCACTAGAATAGGAGCAGGCTTTTACTTACAGTTGTGCTGAGAGCTGTGAGTCGAGTGATTACTGTTTGGCCGGAGCCCCACACGTCACCTTTCGGGGTGGGGAGAAAGGGGGGGGGATAGTGCGAGCTAGACTTACCTTACCTTAACAAGCAGCCGGCAATCAAACTATCGTTACCATATAATCGCTCGCTACTCCTATCTGTTGAACTTTTCCCTCACACTCCCCCATACCAAGACTTATAGTCAAGGAGTATAAGAAGAATAGGCGAGGAAAAAGTTCTAAAATGTGGAAGTCGCGTAAGGCAACAAATCTTCTACTGACTGTCACGACTTAATTAACCAGTAAGAGAAATAATTGGATGAACCGTTAATATACACAATATGGAACTTAAAAGCTTGGAGTGCCAATGTCCACCTTAAGAGGCGACTGTTGGTTCCCTTAAAAGTTTCTAGGTATATCAAAGGTTTGTGATCCGTTTCTAAAATAAATTCATTTCCCAGTAAATAAAATTTAAGTTTGGAGATACCCCACACATGGGCCAAACATTCCTTTTCTATGGTGGAGTATCTCGTTTCTGCAGGAGGGAAGTTTTAGATTTAACAAATATTCAGGAACTGGGAGTGTGTATTTTGTGCAGTAAGCACCTTACACCTATTGCAAGAACTATACTTCTTTGTAACCTGAGAGTACATGCTTGGCCAAAAGTTGCTTGAGTTTATGCCACGTCTTACGATGGGCCAAGTGTTTGGTCACTGGCGAATCATGAGCCATTTGAAGAACAGTCTCTCGACATGGTTTAGGAACAACAAGGAGGGAATAATCTATCACTGAAGAATGAGATTTAAATACAGATTTATATAAGATACCATTAATATATTCAAACTTATGAGATACGTATCTCCCGTGGATAACTTTGTTGTTAAAAGCTTGATTATGACAATCCCGAATTGAAGGGCAATCGCGCTGTATATTGACAAAGTCATCCTTGGACATAAAATCTGGGAAAATAAAAGGACCTACGGTTGGAGGAGAAGAGGAGGTAGGAGAAGCCAGGGTTATGGTCTGAGCCCTAGTCAAGACATTGAGTGCCGGAGGCAATACCCTTACTTTCACCTGACGAGTGGACAGGTGATCCTGCTACCTCACTATCGAGAGCAGTATCATCTGTTTCCACCCCCAAATGAACAGTACGAGACAATCCAGCTTCCGGTGCGGAATTGTTAAGGGGCTTATTTAACTTGCAAGGAAGAGGAGCTGGAAAACTTAGATCCACGGGTGGTGACGAAAGATCCGCCTCTGAAGGAAGAACGGCACCTTTAATGTTACCCACTATTATAGAACAAGTAATTGGGGCTAGTACCGCATTAGTCCAACCGGTGAACCATTTACTTTTCAAGTAACAACGTATTGTAGGGAAAGTATTTTCACGACCCAAGTAATCCAAAAAGAATAGAGGACACACGAGAGGTTTTAAAATAAGGGAACAGTTTGTCTGAAATTACGATGCACGTACATCCAATGTCACGTAATATGTCTGAGACTTTTATACCATTAACTGCTCCTGAACAGAAGGGTGCTTGGTCATTACCGTCAACAAAACATCTACCAACTTTCTCTATTTTCTTGGAAGGACAATCTGGACGCTAATGTCCGATACCACCACACCGATGACATGTTGGTATAATAGCTGGTGACTTTTTCTACTGTAGGCTTCTTAATCTTTGGTTCAGGTGAACCATTGCCCTTAGGGTTCGATTCCTTTTGGTCTTTATAGGAATTGTGAGCCTCAGCATACAAGTCAGCGGCCTCAGCAACTTCCTCAGCTTTAATCAGGTTACGTTCTCTAATGAATATTCGTATCTGGTGGAGAAGAGCTGTCAGGAACTGGTCAGCAACCATGAAGTCTCTAAGAGATTTATAACTGTGATCAATTCCTGAACTCTCTATCTAAAATTCGAACAAACGAAAGAGTGTTACCTGTAACTGCTGAAAGTTTTGGCCATGTTGTAAGGTGGCATACCTGAAATCTTTTCTATAAGAATTTGTGGTTTTTTGATATGCTTTAAGGATTGCCTTCTTCAGTAGGTTATAATTACATAAGATATCCTGTGACAAAGTTGCATAGATATTCAAAGCTGTACCAGAAAATAACATTCCTAACCTGGTAGCCCAGGTGTCAGCAGGCCATTCACAGAGGGTAGCGGTATTTTCAAACCTGATAATGTATGAAGTTATGTCTTCACCCTCTGTGAAGGGAGGTAAATTGTGTTGGAATATGTGCACTAGCTGCATGATGTTCAATTACTCCTTCCTCTAATTGTTGTTGTGTAAAAGTTAACTTTTTATTCTCTAATTCAAGGCGAGATTTTTCGAGCTCGCGATCCTTTTCTCTCTCTTAACGCATGTTCTCTAGCTCTTTCCTCAAGTTCTCTATCCTTTGCTCTTTCCTCAAGTTCTCTTAATTTAACTTGTTCCTCACGTACTTTAGCTCTCTCCTCAAGATCAAGTCTATCACGCTCCTTTTTGTCTTCTCTCTCTCTTTCTGTCTTCTCTCTCTCTCTTTCTGTCTATCTTGGTTTTCTCTTTCAATTCGATCTCCTTTTTATCCTCTATCTTTATTCTCTCTCCTTTTTCTCCTCTCTATTTTTTCTCTCTCCTTTTTCTCCTCTCTTTCTCTTTCTGTCTTTCTTGGTTCTCTCTCTATTCTTTCTCTCATTTTTCTCCTCTCTATTCTTTCTTTCTCCTTTTCAATTCTTTCCTGGATCTTAGCACTAATGAAAGCTTCTAAATTTTTCCCCGTTATTCCTAACTTACTCCCAGTGTTCATCCAAAACTGGTATTCCTCCATACTTGCAAGAATAACTTGAACTACCAGGGGAAAATGAAACGGATATATCAAAGAAAACGGAGGGTTCAATTCCTGCTCTGCTCAAACTGTAAATAAATCGGAGGGTTTGATCCCTGCTTCGATTAAACAGTATGTGTGAATAAAAATGGAGGGTTCTATGCCGGCTCCGAGCAAACAGTAAGTAGAATGGGGTCCCTTGACCATCCAATCTTCTCACCAACAAATCAAGAGTGTCCTACGACAGTTCCCTTGATATAATAAAGAGCTCAATGAAACAATTTGTCACTGGAAAATCTCGGGTCCCTAGAGTCTATTCCTCCAAATCGTTTCAAGCTCAAAAATAAAGGAGACAGAATTAACTAGTATATCCTGCCTGACTTTACTTACAATAAATTGAGAGTTTTAATATCTTTTAAATATCTGTACTGTAGTCCTACCTTAGAGAATGATTACTCATGGCTGGTGGTAACCGTCTGTGGTATGAGGCGTTGAAGTTCCAATGGTAGACTCGAGACGGAGTTGAATCTTGATTCAGTAGAGTTGATCCTGGCAAGGTCGCCACTTGTGAAGACTTACTCAGCCCTGTAACAACTTCAGACAGTATTACCAAGGCTGGCTCCTCCTCAGGAAAATTAATGAATAGAAAAAGAAATAATAATTCACAAAGATAAACACTATTATTTATTAATGCAAAGATAAAACAGTGAAACATGAAGGTGTATCCTACTTGAAAGAAAAATGAAAAATGAAATAAAAAAAAAGACACTTGAATTCAACGCTAATATGTACAGTTATACTGGGGTGTCTGGTGGAGGTTGACACCGTCTTGTAGAAATTGTAGCCGTTACTGATGATGTAGAGGGGGGGGGTCACAGGTGTTGGTGACAACCCAACGACTAGTTCTTCACAGAGTCTATAGCCTTGAATAGTCAGTCCAGATGACAGGAAAGCAGGTTCTTTACCACTACAAAGATGAGAGGTTGTTGTCTGCTGTCGCGTACAGTTAATCAGGTGGGTAGATCCAAAAAGTCCTTCTCCTTCAACACTTCTCGTTGGTTGGCAGGTGACCCGATCTGTCATTCCAAGCTGGAAAGAGAGACAGGTTACCCACTGCTTAAGAAATCACTCTCCATGATAAGTATAATACCTAAAAGACGTGGTGATTATCAAAACATCTAACATGGAGATCAAGGCTGAAAGGACTAAGTTTATTATTGGTCAAAAGTGAAGCTTTCAACCAATAAGTCCACTAGAATAGGAGCAGGCTTTTACTTACAGTTGTGCTGGGAGCTGTGACTCGAGTGATTACTGTTTGGCCGGAGCCCCACACGTCACCTTTCGGGGTGGGGAGAAAGGGGGGGGGGATAGTGCGAGCTAGACTTACCCTACCTTAACAAGCAGCCGGCAATCAATCTATCGTTACCATATAATCGCTCGCTACTCCTATCTGTTGAACTTTTCCCTCAGTATTTATCTTAATTTTAAAGGATAAATGGACTAGGATACTTTCTGACAAACTGTTACAAAACTAGAAATAAATAGGCGGCTAGATACTACAGGGGGATCAATAAGTTTACAGTGTTTTGTGGAGATGTCTATACATCATGGATATCGCATTTGTAACACACACACACACACACACACACACACACACACACACACACACACACTAATACACTACACACACACACTATACACACAAACACACACTATACACACAAACACACACTATATACACGCACACGAACACACACACACACACACACACACACACACACACATACACACATACACACACACACGCACACACACACACACACACACACACACACACACACACACACACACACACACACACTACACTACACTACACACACACACACACACACACACACACACACACACACACACACACACTACACTACACACACACACACACACACACACACACACACACACACACACACACACACACACCACACACACACACACACACACACACACACACACACACACACACACACACACACACACACACACACACACCAGAGATTGGACACAGTAACAAGGGGACACAGTTGGAAGCTGAAGACACAGATGAATCACAGGGATGTTAGGAAGTATTTCTTCAGCCACAGAGTAGTCAGTAAGTGGAATAGTTTGGGAAGCGATGTAGTGGAGGCAGGCTCCATACATAGCTTTAAGCAGAGGTATGATAAAGCTCACGGCTCAGGGAGAGTGACCTAGTAGCGATCAGTAAAGAGGCGGGGCCAGGAGCTCGGACTCGACCCCCGCAACCTCAACTAGGTGAGTACACACACACGCATATACACATACACACACATATACAACAGGCCTAGTGTCCAATCGACATGTGCCTAGGACAAAATGGTAACTAACACAGGCAGGATCCATACATAGCTTTAAGTAGAGGTACGATAAAGCTCATGGTTCAGGGAGAGTGACCTAGTAGCGACCAGTGAAGAGGCGGGGCCAGGAGCTTGGACTCGACCCCTGCAACCTCAACTAGGTGAGTACAACTAGGTGAGTACACAAACACACACACACTGTTACACCTGGGGCCATGTCTATGGGCTTGTTTTGGCCCCTTTCCGTAACAAGACGTCGAATCCAGCTCTCGTCTAGTCGTCCTTAGACACATGCCAATTTAATATGGGGATTATCATTTGGAGACAGATCCGACTAAATAAAATGTGATCTTTATTATAAAAGAATCCATAAAAAACTTAGTATATGATACAAAGTTCTCTCTCTCTCTCTTTTGGAGTGTTATACATAAAAGTACACGTTGTCTTGGACTAAGTAATCTTCTAGAGCCGGGGAATGTATTAAAGGCCGAGTGCCTGAATGTGCTCAGAAGAGTGTATGAACAAGCTCTGAGAATGTGTGGAAACCTACTCAGAGCAAGGGCAAGGGCTGAGAACCTACTCTGAGCAAGGGCTGAGAACCTACTCTGAGCAGGTGCTTTGAACCTACTTAGAGCAAGGGCTGTGAACCTACTCAGAGCAAGGGCTGAGAACCTGCTCTGAGCGAGGGCGGTGAACCTACTTAATATTTTACTTTCTGTATAGAGAAATCTCTAGAGCAGGAAATTGGTAACTTGAGTGTTAATATTGACTCCCAGCTCTAACAAATGGGGGCCTGTCCGGGAGGCCTTTTGAGCCAAGGTGTTGTAGACAATGGCCATTTCGACCGACTATGTCTACAGTCGAACACCCAGAGTAGTTTCCTCTCTTGTGGAGTAAAAACATATTTTCATAATGTCAGGACCTTCGGAGGTACAAGTATACTTTCCTGCTGAAATTCTGGAGCATCAGATAAGGGGGCTATGGTCCCAACTTAATATTTTACTTTCTGTATAGAGAAATCTCTAGAGCGGGAAATTGGTAACTTGAGTGTTAATATTGACTCCCAGCTGTAACACACACACACACACACACACACACACACACACACACACACACACACACACACACACACATACACACACATACACACACATACACACACATACACACATTTACCAGGTGTCACTTCTGGAGGTCACCTCCCACGCGATCCGGCCACAGACCAGGCCATCTGGTTGCTGGCTTAGTCGATCAAACTGTTTGTGTCCATCACCTGCAGTCCAACGTATGCAACACAACCCAGCTGAAGTGTTGTGGTCCCTTAACACTGAGTTCCCTCTGTTTACTCATTGCTCCACTGCTTTTCACTGGAGTTATCCTGCATCGCCTGTCAAGCCTCTTGTGTTAGTATGTATTTATTTCAGTGAGGAGGTTTGGGACCATTCCCTCTAAGGAGTACAGTTCCATGGACATCAATCACTCCAAGTAATTTAGGTGTTTAACTGAGTTTATGCGAGTTGTGAAGGTTCTCTCTACATTCTCCAGCTCCGTAATTTCGCCTGGCTTGAAGGGAGGCGTTGGTACATAGTAATTTTCCAACCTATAGATAACGAGTGACCTGAAAAGTATCAAAATTGGTTTGATATTTCTTGTTCTGAAGGTTCTAGTTGTCCAACCTAGCATATTACTTAGTTATGATAATAACATTTTTGTTCTCCTTGAACGTATGATCTGATATTATAACCCCCAGGTCTCTCACATTTGACTTAAGGATATTGCCTTTATTTCCTCCATTCTTCCTCAGTGAGCATCACACTGTTGTCAGTATCCCATTGGAAGACTTGGTTTACACCAGCTTGAAGGCTCGCCATAGCAGCCCACGATTTCAATGTGCTCACTATTATTCTTTGAGTTTTATTTGTTAAGAAGATAAATATCCCTATCTCTTCCTTCTGGGTTATTCCTTTTGCACACATTTTGTATCCAGTTACCCTCTGGTAGCACTTGTCAAAGGCTTTTACAAAGTCAATGTATACAACATCTGCATTTTGCTTTCCTTTAAGTGTATCCAAGACTACGTCGTAATGGTCTAGCATTTGCGAAAGGCAAAAGTCTCGTTCATGAAGAACTCATTAGGTAGTCAGTCTCTAGGACGATTAGTGACTCGCTAAACACTGAGTAATACTGGTTCTTAAATATGTTCTTCATTTCTTTGCTGTCGTCACTTTATGTCCCGTGTTCTCTAATTAGTGGCCCGATACTAGATGGTGTTGACCTGGATTTTGCAAATGAGAAGTATTTTGGATTTCTCTCCATTTCACTCAGTTTCACATAAAGACACTCACGCGCACGCGCACCCTCAAACAAACATCTCCAAACAGGCTAACAAAAAACCACTAAGAGAAACAAACCTAAACATCAGTCAGAATACATTTAGAAACTTTAGGCTCTCAGAAGGCCACTGAAGCATGCACTCTGCCTCTCTCGTCCAGTCAGGCGAGTAATACCTTCAAGGAAACTCATGAACTGCACAGCCAGTCTGTAGCAAGACCAAAACATACACACACACACACACACACACACACACACACACACACACACACACACACACACACACACACACACACACACACACACACACACACACACACACACACACAAAATAGGCAAGCACAATTTCCAAAATGATAGGTCAACGGGAGGTCAGAGACGGTCACTGGGTCACCACAAAACATACATTGTGTGACCAATTAGGACAGGTTAAAGTTTTTAATAACGTGGAAAGAAAAGAAGCACAGCACCTCTACACTTAACACGATTTAATTTAATCAAACCAGCTGTGATAAACGTACGACTGCTAGTTAGCAGAAATCTGAAGCCGAGGCAACAGGGACATAAGCGCTCTCACACCTGCACATCAAAATTACGACTTGTAAACACAAGAGGCTTGGCACACGGTGCTGGATACCTTCCATGAAAAGCAGGGAAGCGATATGTACATTGAGAGGGAACTCAATAAGTGTTAACAGACCGCGACCCTTCAGCACCTTCCCTTCATGCATAAGGAGGATGACCAACAAACTCTTGGGTGTCTTTAAATGGGAACTCGACAGATTCTTCAAAACAGTTCCCGATCAGCCGGGTTATGATGCATTCGTTGGACTGAGAGCGGCGGATAGTAAATGCTTGATTGATCAGGCTGCCAACCAGGCGGCCTGATCTGGGACCAGGCAGCGGGGGCGGTGACCCCCGGAAGCGACTCCAGGTAAACGAAGCTGACAGACTGCTTGTTTCATAATGAGAAGTGTAACTTAAGACCCCAAACTTATATTACAATTCTATAATTGGTAAAGCCTTATTTAAATTATACTGTAAAGATCTGAAGGATACAAGTTACAATGCGACTGGAACAGTTCACAGAAAATAAAACATTAAGAGAAAGTTAAGACTTGGTCTCGGTCCATCCTGGACCACTGTCAAGTTAACTACGGTTTCACAAATGTATGTTTTTCTTTAATTGACATAATCTGCTCCAGATAATAGAATGAGCATTTCATTTGATCTTTCTCTATGGTTCTCTTCTGCTTCCTTCTTCTCTTGTTTTTCTCATCGGTTTTCTTTTCCTTTCACAATTAACCATCAGTTTCAGCAGCATACACTACGATAAATATTTTATTTCTGCCCTTTCACTCTCAGCACTCTGGCAGCTTCCTGTATCCCTTTCTTCAAGGTATATTTCATTTTCTCTCTCGTCCTTTTCATTCTCTACTGAAGAATATTGAGATAAACAGTTTAATAACCTATGTGTAATGTCATGGAATCTTGTTAATGAAAATATGGTACCAGACATTAAGCAAATATCCTGCATTTGCTATCAACAGATAACACAACTGTACTCCTACTTAATAACTTAAGTCTAGTTATTAAGTAGTCTCTAATCATTATGATCAGTCTACCCATAATGCACCGGTTTCTTTTGTGCCTAACAATATTTTTTACATGTCAACTACATATCAACTGCAGACAAGAAATTACTCTGTATTGTACTGTAATGCAGATATAAATCCTGAGATCGTCATGTTGACTTCCTCTTTGGAACCTAATTCCTAGGCCTCGTGTGTATCCGTACGTTGTTGCGCCACTCTCCACGGCACCCTCCATGGCACCCTCCACGGCACCCTCCACGGCACCCTCCACGGCACCCTCCACGGCACCCTCCACGGCACCCTCCACGGCACCCTCCACGGCACCCTCCACGGCACCCTCCACGGCACCCTCCACGGCACCCTCCACGTCACCGTCCCCGCCACCCTCCCCGGCACCCTCCCCGGCACCCTCCACGGCACCCTCCACGGCACCCTCCACGGCACCCTCCACGGCACCCTCCACGGCACCCTCCACGGCACCCTCCACGGCACCCTCCACGGCACCCTCCACGGCACCCTCCACGGCACCCTCCACGGCACCCTCCACGGCACCCTCCACCGCACCCTCCACGGCACCCTCCACGGCACCCTCCACGGCACCCTCCACGGCACCCTCCACGGCACCCTCCACGGCACCCTCCACGGCACCCTCCACGGCACCCTCCACGGCACCCTCCACGGCACCCTCCACGGCACCCTCCACGGCACCCTCCACGGCACCCTCCACGGCACCCTCCACGGCACCCTCCACGGCACCCTCCACGGCACCCTCCACGGCACCCTCCACGGCACCCTCCACGGCACCCTCCACGGCACCCTCCACGGCACCCTCCACGGCACCCTCCACGGCACCCTCCACGGCACCCTCCACGGCACCCTCCACGGCACCCTCCACGGCACCCTCCACGCCACCCTCCACGCCACCCTGCTGCTTCTGCAGCAAAATACAAAATTTATCTTCCTCTTGTCTATACTCTGTCTTTTACCTGTTTCCTCTGCCTTCCTGACCCTCTACCTTCTTTCCTCCCTCCCCCTCCCTTGTCATCCATTCCTCCAGCCTCCCCTCCGACCCTCCACATCCCTCTATCCTCCAATATTCCTTCAACGTCCCAGAATTTTATGGCACATGACAAGTCATTAATATCCATGAGAGGGCTGGGCAAGTGGCTGCAGGGACACCCTCACCATCTTCACTGACCCTCTCTCTCTCTCTCTCTCTCTCTCTCTCTCTCTCTCTCTCTCTCTCTCTCTCTCTCTCTCTCTCTCTCTCTCTCTCTCTCTCTCTCTCTCTCTCTCTCCGCCTCTCCCTCTGTCTATCTGTCTATCTACTATTTATCTGTTTATCTACTATCTATCTATCTATCTCTCTATCTATCTTTTGTACCCCGTGGAACGCAGGCTAGAAAGATATATCATAATTTACTCCCGGAATATCCTAGAGTGACTGGCCGCAGATCTTCACTCACAGACCAATCCCTATGAAAGCAAAAGGCTTGGCAGATGGTGCAATATACCTCCAGTGAAAAGCAGGGATGCCATGAGTATACTGAGAGACAACCCAATAAATGTAAGGTGTTCGAGACTGTTCAGCAGCCTTCCATCATACACACGGGGAGGTGGGGGAATACCAATAAGAAACTTTACAGATCCTTCGAATCAATTTCCGATGAGCCGGGTAAGATGCGTGCGGCCAGCAGTAACAGCCTGGTTGATGAGGCCCTGATGCACCTGGAGGCCTAGTCATTGACCGGGCCAAGGGGGCGGTGACCCCTCGAAATACCCTTCAGGTAAGGCTCCAGGTGGAACGTTGTCTTTGCAGAGCCAGTCACAAAAACAGGTACAAGCAGAGGTACAGCACAAGTACTGGTACAGGTGCAAGTTCAGGTACTACAGCTATATTTATCAGTACAGGTACACTCAGTACAGGTGCACTCAGTACAGGTGCACTCAGTACAGGTACACTCAGTACAGGTGCACTCAGTAAAGGTACATTCAGTACAGGTACACTCAGTACAGGTACACTCAGTACAGGTACACTCAGTACAGGTACATTCAGTACAGGTACACTCAGTACAGGTACACTCAGTACAGGTACACTCAGTACAGGTACACTCAGTACAGGTACACTCAGAGATACAGGTAAGTGTTGATACTGGTACACCTATAACAACAGAGTCAGCTACGTATGCAATTCAAGGTTCAGTGCAGTTACAGCAATAGATGAAAGTACAGGTGTAGGTACAGATATAGCTATATATACAGTAGAGGTTAGAGGCGCAGCTAAAGGCAGAGGTGCGCATACAACTGCAAGTACATTACTTCATGATACAGTCTATATCTTACAGAGGTAAAGAAGGTCCCAGACATATCAAAGTCTTCTTCAGTTACTGACCAGACCCAACGAATCTTAACCTGACTCACATGCTCACATATATTTCTAATAGCCGTAGCGGTGCAATAACATCTGTTCAGCAGCAGTATAATAGCAATGAATAGTTTTAGGGGACACGTTTCAGGGGGGAAATGCAGGGTATTAGGTCACGTTTCAGGGCAGTGAACGGAATTAGGTCACTCGTTTTACACAGAGAGAATTGAGGTATATCTTCATTTCGCTCTCGCCTAAATTGCAGAGTAATTGGCCATTTCAATGTTATCAACTCTGATGAGATAATCCTTGCAAGTCTGCTCTGCATCATTTGGCTGATTAAACATTGTGCCTCTGGGGCAGACTTAATCATCTCCGTGACGAAGTCATTTCTCTGCTGCCCTTGACGCTCCTTCATTCTTTACATCCAGTCGTATTGCGTTTACTTTGAATAGCCTGCTTTTGTGATAGTGTGTGTGCGTATGTGTGTGTGCATGTGTGTGTGGGGGGGTGTGTATGTATACGTGTGCGTTATTTGTCTTATCATTGGTTGATTTCCAACTCACAGTCCCGCCTTTTAAACGTTAATTGGTCGATATTATTGGTCTATGATCTCATGGTCACTATGGGATTGTAAGAATTTGGTCTAAGTTATTATGCTTTATAAATGATATATTTTACGGAACCTAAAACGTTTTTTTTTTTTTTTTTTATTAACTCTTTAGTCACAAAGTAAATAATTCAGTCACAGTAACACAAGAAAGAAGAAGGTCTGTCATTATGACAGAGGGAGAAGAAGAGGGTCTGTCATTATGACAGAGGGAGAAGAAGAGGGTCTGTCATTATGACAGAGGGAGAAGAAGAGGGTCTGTCATTATGACACAGGAAGAAGAGGAGGGTCTGTCGCTATGACACAGGAAGAAGACGAGGGTCTGTCATTATGACACAGGAAGAAGAGGAGGGTCTGTCATTATGACACAGGAAGAGGAGGAGGGTCTGTCACTATGACACAGGAAGAGGAGGAGGGTCTGTCACTATGACACAGGAAGAGAAGAAATGTCCGTCATTCTGGGTCAGAGAATAACTATAAATTAATCATGAATTTGAAGATATTGAGCCGAAGAAAGTTATGACTGGAGCTTCCTGGGTACTATGTTAAGATCTACACTTCAAGCAACCTTATAAAATTAAATAATATGTTACAGGCTATGTATATGGATTATTATTACAATCATGGGGAGCGCTAAACCCGTAGGATTATACAGCGCATGAGGGGGGTGGAAGGTATTCAGGCACAGATCCAATTCCCTAGATCAAGAGCCTCTCACCAGCGTCAAGGAACCTTCCTTGAGGGGAATATGTATAAAGAACAAGGTAATGCTTAGTATCATGTTTACCTTTCTTGCCAGTTGGAAAAAATACACAAGTCGTTCGTTCTGTATGTTGCTCCCTCAACATAATTATCAAGAAAATCAGAGGCATCACCACTAATTCAGCACTTGGACTAAGAATGTTAAAAATGCTACTTGTGTCAGTAAGTTAATTAACTTAGGAATAGAAGGATAGGTTAACAGTAGAGCACGTGAGAGCAGAAGCCGTGAGTGACTCAACCAAGTTTAGGAATAATCAAATGTAACTTTGCTGTTAGAAGATAAAATTGTCAAGAAGCTTCACAAATCCTTTGTTACTCCAAACTTATCGTAGACGAGCACAGAGACAGCGCTTACCTGAAGTCTACCTGGAGGGCATTCCGGGGATCAACGCCCCCGCGGCCCGGTCCACCACCAGGCCTCCCGGTGGATCAGGGCCTGATCAACGAGACTGTTACTGCTGGCCGCACGTAGTCCAACGTACGAACCACAGCCCGGCTGATCCGGCACTGAATTTAGGTATCTGTCCAGTTTCCTCTTGAAGACAACCAGGGGTCTATTGGTAATTCCCCTTATGGCTGGTGGAAGACTGTAGAGCAGTCGTGTGTGCGCGTATGTCATTCACTTCAAGGAAGGATAGAGGCCTCACTTTCCGTCCTCTATTTCGCGGCCATGTTTCTGACCAGTGGATCGAGAAAATGCGGCAGAGAAAACGTTATAACAGTGTAACATAGGACAAGTGGGTCGTGAAGCAATCAAAGCTAGTAAAATTTCCACGTCTCACAAGGGCAGGGAGAAAAAACTTTACTTTGACCTCTCTCTTCCATACACTTACTCACTTTCTCATCCTTATCTTGTTCCGGCAACATCAACTTACATCATGTGATTTGGGTTAGTTGCCCTGTGTATGTTGTATTCTCTATCTTTTTTCATTTTTTCCTTTTAATTCCGTTGATTTTACAAACTGAGCTAACTTCCTACATCAGGTCAACACAGTGTCCAGCCATATCTAAGTTATATTACCACTCTTGTAGACGACACTTATAAAAGTCGACAGTTATCTGTGTATTTATTTACTGTTAGGTGAACAGTGGCAACAGGGGTAAGGAGAGTAAGTAAAAGTAAGCTAATTAGCAAGACTAAACAAGTAAGTAAAAGTTAATTAGCAAGAGTAAACAAGTAAGTAAAAGTTAAATAGCAAGAGTAAACTAGTAAGTAAAAGTTAATTAGCGAGAGTAAACTAGGAAGTAAAAGTAAGCTAATTAGCAAGAGTAAACAAATAAGTAAAAGTAAACAAGTAATAGTAACCAGCTAAAAGTAAACAAGCAAAAAATAAACAAGAAAAAGTAAGCAAGTGAAAGTAAACAAGTAAAAATAAATAAGTAAAAGTAAGCAAGTAAGAAAAGGAAAAAGTAAGCAAAAGTAGACAAGTAAAAGTAAACAAGTAATATAAAATAAACAAGCAATTAAAAGTAAACAAGTAAAAGTAACCAAATAAGTAAAAGTAATCGACTCAACGTCTACACCAGAGTCCTTTACTTATGAGCCTCAAGATGCTGCCACTGAGCCCTGACTCACCTTCAAGGTGGCCTCACTTGTCACAGAAGCTACCACTAAGCCCTGACTCACCTGCAAGATGACCTCACTTGTCTTAGAAGCTACCATTGAGCCCTGACTCACCTTCAAGGTAGACTCACTTGCCATAGAACCTACCACTGAGCCCTGCCTCACCTTCAAGATGGCCTCACTTGCCATAGAAGCCACCACTGAGCCCTGTTTCACCTTCAAGGTGACCTCACTTGCCACAGATGCTACCACTGAGTCCTGACTCGCCTTTAAGGTGGTCTCACTTGCCACAGACACTACCATTGAGCCCTGACTCACCTTCAAGGTAGCCTCACTTGCCTCAGAAGCTACCACTGAGCCCTGACTCACCTTTAAGGTGGTCTCACTTGCCACAGACGCTACCATTGAGCCCTGACTCACCTTCAAGTTAGTCTCACTTGCCTCAGAAGCTACCACTGAACCCTGACTCACCTTTAAGGTAGTCTCACTTGCCATAGAAACTACCACTGAGCCCTGACTCACCTTCAATGCGGTCTCACTTGCCTAAGGAGCTACTGCTGAGCCCTGACTCACCTTCAGGGTGACCTCACTTGCCTCAGAAGCTACCACTGAGCCCTGCCTCACCTTCAAGATTGTCTCACTTGCCATAGAAGCCACCGCTGAGCCCTGACCCACCTTCAAGGTGGGTCAGGGCTCAGCGGTGGCTTCAAGGTGGCCTCACTTGCCATAGAAGCTACCACTGAGCCCTGGCTCACCTTCAAGGTGGTCTTACTTGCCATAGAAGCTACCACTGAGCCCTGAATCACCTTTAAGGTGGTCTCACTTGCCATAGAAGCTACCACTGAGCCCTGACTCTCCTTCAAAGTGGCCTCACTTGCCTCAGGAGCTGCCACTGAGCCCCGACTCACCTTCAGGGTGGCCTCACTTGCCATAGAAGCTACCACTGAGCCCTGACTCACCTTCAAGGTGGCCTCACTTTCCATAGAAGCTACCACTGAGCCCTGACTCACCTTCAAGGTGGCCTCACTTGCCATAGAAGCTACCACTGAGCCCTAACTCACCATCAAGGTGGTCTCACTTGCCACAGAAGCTACCACTGAGCCCTGACTCACCTTCAAGGTGGCCTCACTTGCTATAGAAGCTAGCACTGAGCACTGATCCACCTTCAAGGTGGTCTCACTTGCCATAGAAGCTACCACTGAGCCCTGACTCACCTTTAAGGTGGTCTCACTTGCCATAGAAGCTACCACTGAGCCCTGACCCTCCTTCAAAGTGGCCTCACTTGCCTCAGGAGCTGCCACTGAGCCCCGACTCACCTTCAGGGTGGCCTCACTTGCCTCAGAAGCTACCACTGAGCCCTGACTCACCTTCAAGGTGGCCTCACTTGCCATAGAAGCTACCACTGAGCCCTGATTCACCTTCAAGGTGGACTCACTTTCCATAGAAGCTACCACTGAGCCCTGACTCACCTTCAAGGTGGTCTCACTTGCCATAGAAGCTACCACTGAGCCCTGACTCACGTTCAAGGTGGCCTCACTTGCCATAGAAGCTACCACTGAGCCCTAACTCACCTTCAAGGTGATCTCACTTGCCATAGAAGCTACCACTGAGCCCTGACTCACCTTCAAGGTGGCCTCACTTGCCATAGAAGCTACCACTGAGCCCTGATTCACCTTCAAGGTGGACTCACTTTCCATAGAAGCTACCACTGAGCCCTGACTCACCTTCAAGGTGGTCTCACTTGCCATAGAAGCTACCACTGAGCCCTGACTCACCTTCAAGGTGGCCTCACTTTCCATAGAAGCTACCACTGAGCCCTAACTCACCTTCAAGGTGATCTCACTTGCCATAGAAGCTACCACTGAGCCCTGACTCACCTTCAAGGTGGCCTCACTTGCCATAGAAGCTAGCACTGAGCACTGACTCACCTTCAAGATGGTCTCACTTGCCATAGAAGCTACCACTGAGCCTTGAGTCACCTTCAAGGTGCCCTCACTTGCCATAGAAGCTACCACTGAGCCCTGCCTCACTTTCAAGATGGTCTCACTTGCCATAGAAGCAACCACTGAGCCCTGATTCACTTTCAAGGTGGCCTCACTTGCCACAGATGCTAGCACTGAGTCCTGACTCGCCTACAAGGTAGCCTCACTTGCCACAGATGCTGCCACTGAGCCCTGGCTCATTTCCAAGGGGGCCTCACTTGCCATAGAAGCTACCACTGAGCCCTGGCTCACCTTCAAGGTGGTCTCACTTGCCATAGAAGCTACCACTGAGCCCTGAATCACCTTTAAGGTGGTCTCACTTGCCATAGAAGCTACCACTGAGCCCTGACTCTCCTTCAAAGTGGCCTCACTTGCCTCAGGAGCTGCCACTGAGCCCCGACTCACCTTCAGGGTGGCCTCACTTGCCATAGAAGCTACCACTGAGCCCTGACTCACCTTCAAGGTGGCCTCACTTTCCATAGAAGCTACCACTGAGCCCTGACTCACCTTCAAGGTGGCCTCACTTGCCATAGAAGCTACCACTGAGCCCTAACTCACCATCAAGGTGGTCTCACTTGCCACAGAAGCTACCACTGAGCCCTGACTCACCTTCAAGGTGGCCTCACTTGCTATAGAAGCTAGCACTGAGCACTGATCCACCTTCAAGGTGGTCTCACTTGCCATAGAAGCTACCACTGAGCCCTGACTCACCTTTAAGGTGGTCTCACTTGCCATAGAAGCTACCACTGAGCCCTGACCCTCCTTCAAAGTGGCCTCACTTGCCTCAGGAGCTGCCACTGAGCCCCGACTCACCTTCAGGGTGGCCTCACTTGCCTCAGAAGCTACCACTGAGCCCTGACTCACCTTCAAGGTGGCCTCACTTGCCATAGAAGCTACCACTGAGCCCTGATTCACCTTCAAGGTGGACTCACTTTCCATAGAAGCTACCACTGAGCCCTGACTCACCTTCAAGGTGGTCTCACTTGCCATAGAAGCTACCACTGAGCCCTGACTCACCTTCAAGGTGGCCTCACTTTCCATAGAAGCTACCACTGAGCCCTGACTCACGTTCAAGGTGGCCTCACTTGCCATAGAAGCTACCACTGAGCCCTAACTCACCTTCAAGGTGATCTCACTTGCCATAGAAGCTACCACTGAGCCCTGACTCACCTTCAAGGTGGCCTCACTTGCCATAGAAGCTACCACTGAGCCCTGATTCACCTTCAAGGTGGACTCACTTTCCATAGAAGCTACCACTGAGCCCTGACTCACCTTCAAGGTGGTCTCACTTGCCATAGAAGCTACCACTGAGCCCTGACTCACCTTCAAGGTGGCCTCACTTTCCATAGAAGCTACCACTGAGCCCTAACTCACCTTCAAGGTGATCTCACTTGCCATAGAAGCTACCACTGAGCCCTGACTCACCTTCAAGGTGGCCTCACTTGCCATAGAAGCTAGCACTGAGCACTGACTCACCTTCAAGATGGTCTCACTTGCCATAGAAGCTACCACTGAGCCTTGAGTCACCTTCAAGGTGCCCTCACTTGCCATAGAAGCTACCACTGAGCCCTGCCTCACTTTCAAGATGGTCTCACTTGCCATAGAAGCAACCACTGAGCCCTGATTCACTTTCAAGGTGGCCTCACTTGCCACAGATGCTAGCACTGAGTCCTGACTCGCCTACAAGGTAGCCTCACTTGCCACAGATGCTGCCACTGAGCCCTGGCTCATTTCCAAGGGGGCCTCACTTGCCACAGATTGTATCACTGAACCCTGACTCACCTTCAAGGTGGCCTCACTTACCACAGAAGCTACCACTGAGCCCTGACTCACCTTTAAGGTGGTCTTACTTGCCACAGATGCTACCATTGAGCCCTGACTCACCTTCAAGGTAGCCTCACTTGCCTCAGAAGCTACCACTGAGCCCTGACTCACCTTCCAGGTGGCCTCACTTGCCTCAGAAGCTACCACTGAGCCCTAACTCACCTTCAAGGTGGTCTCACTTGTCATAGAAGCTACCACTGAGCCTTGACTCACCTTCAAAGTGGTCTCACTTGCTTCAGAAGCTACCATTGATCCCTAACTCACCTTCATGGTGGTCTCACTTGCCATAGAAGCTACCACTGAGCCATGACTCACCTTCAAGGTGGCGCAACTTGCCTCAGAATCTACCACTGAGCCCTGACTCACCTTCAAGGTGGTCTCACTTGCCATAGAAGCTACCACTGAGCCCTGACCCACCTTCAAGGTGGCCTCACTTGCCATAGAAGCTACCACTGAGCCCTGACTCACCTTCAAGGTGGTCTCACTTGCCATAGAAGCTACCACTGAGCCCTGACTCACCTTCAAGGTGGTCTCACTTGCCATAGAAGCTACCACTGAGCCCTGCCTCACCTTCAAGGTGGTCTCACTTACCAATTTAAAGATGCATTTTGAAGCGTTTAAAATTTTGTGAAAATGAGTCAGATTTTTATAACGAAAAATACCGTATTATTAATAAAGGATCTCTTAGTATGATCTATTTTTTACTTATTTTCATGGAATTTTTTAAACATTTTGGATGTTTTCCTTATTTTTAGATCAAATGATGAGAACAGAAGTTTCTTGAAACGTTGTGAAAATGTCTTTGACTTTGTTTGTCTCTCTCTCTCTCTCTCTCTCTCTCTCTCTCTCTCTCTCTCTCTCTCTCTCTCTCTCTCTCTCTCTCTCTCTCTCTCTCTCTCTCTCTCTCTCTCCGTCTCTCTCGATGGTCATTTATAATTAAAATTATTTCCAAATATTCCCAAGTATATATAAATTCTCATAAGTAAATGCAAGTTTTCACAAGTGCTCTTAAATGCTGTCAAATATTCCTAAGTATACTCCTGAATGCTCACGAGTACATGTACTTGGAAATACTTATGCGAACTCCTAAGTTCTGACGAGTACTAAACACTTCAAAAAACTCCTAAGTATTTCTTGGTAGTCCTAAGTACTGCCATTAGCGAGCGACACAGGAGGCACCTGGAGGAGGGAGGCTGGCAGCTGCACCCCAGGAAGGTCACCAATCAATTACCAACCAGCAGAGTCACTTTGATCAATCCCAGGGGAAGACCCTTAGTTCTGTCCTCTCTCCCTGCCTCCCTTTCCCTTCTCTCTGTCTGTCTATCTGTCTGTCTCTCTCTCTGTCTCTGTCTCTGTCTCTGTCTCTCTCTCTCTCTCTCTCTCTCTCTCTCTCTCTCTCTCTCTCTCTCTCTCTCTCTCTCTCTCTCTCTCTCTCTCTCTCTCTCTCTCTCTCTCTCTCTCTTCTTTCTCTCTCTTTCTCTTCTTTCTCTCTCTCTCGCTCTCTGGACAAATAATGCATTTTGGGAATAATCGAAATATGGAAATAAAATATATAGAAATAGGATAGAAGAGGCTAAGCATTAGTAATAAATACTTTATATGACAGTGGTAATTTTTGTTTACATTTATAATTTGCATACTATTTACTGTTTAATTTACATACACTTCTATTAACTGTGTGGTCATTTTCATTCCACACGTTTCTCAAGCTGAGAGTATGGTCGGACCGAGTGCAGGGTGAGGAGAGATCCTTCTGCTACACTATCCTTGCCTCCTCTATCTAGGCAAAAGTTGAGACAGCCAGGCTGTAGTTCGACCCTCTCTCTCCCCAGATAATCTCTGTGTGGACTTGAAGGTCTTCTGCTTCTGCATTTCCCATTTGATTCCCTCCCTTTCCCCTGTTTCCTCTCCTTCCACCCTACTGTCTTCAAATGATGCCTTCATCTCCCTCTGCCTCTTCATCTCTGCCTATTCCTCTCTCTCCCTCTCCCTCTCCCTGCTGCTCTGACGCGTGCTGCAGGTCATTAATTCCAGGTCTGCTGGCGGCACTGCTACGCCACATATGGTGTCTGGCGCAACAAGACTATGTTCGAAAATTAGTACAACATACTGAGCCATCTTACAGGGAGGGAAGGGGGCAGGGTTAGAGCTCAAAAGGCCTTTTTTGAGCCCCTCTGATAGCGGTATTAGGAAAAGGAGGTGGATCTCCAGAGTTTTGTGAGGATGGTTTTATTTCAACTTCTGCTGATTGAATTGTCAGACTGTCGAACTAATGACTGAGTAATCAATTTAAATGTGTTACAGGTTCGTTTTTGTTGCTCTTTTCATTCACATCTATTGTTTTTGTTACATTTCTGAACGAAGTTGAGACAAGAATGCAAGACCTTACAAACATCCAGAGGACAGATTGTTTGAGCGTAGATAGCTGAGCATCAGTCACCAAAACTGATGAATTCTTCCATGTTTCGAGAGCAACTGTCTCTATGGTAATGTCTGCAAAATATTAAATAACAAAGTTTTCATATTATTTTGTCCGACCCCTGTAGATAGTTGTAGAAGACCCTCAAATTTAGAGAAATAATGCTTGAACTGAAGAGAAAATTCACTCAAGCACTGAGGAAGCTTTTGCTGTATCAGATTTTCACTCTGTGAAGAGCTCTATGAAAGATCTATCATAATGGTTTACGTAGTGTAAAACGTTGTCAAAATAATAGTTCCTCTGTATGTCTCTTTCTCTCTCTCTCTCTCTCTCTCTCTCTCTCTCTCTCTCTCTCTCTCTCTCTCTCTCTCTCTCTCTCTTCCTCTGGGTGTGAACTGATCACTATCATATTTGATAAGTCATGAAGGAAGAACTGGATCTCCTTGAAGTCGTGCAGACGTTCTGGTGGTCAGAACTGCTGGACAGCTAACCAAGGTAAACAAAGGTACAGTTGTCAGAGTAGCTTGTATAAACCATGGTAATGGATACCGATAAGTCATTTATATAAAAAAAAAAACTTGGCGATGACTACGACATACGCATATAGAAAACGTTACGGTCCTGGGACTCGGATCACTTCTAACGTGATGAAGAGATAAATGATCAGTGTGGGAAACAACGGAAACGTTTTTCTAAACAAACGTGTTCCTCCTAGAGTCACAACTAAATGGCCCCTGGGAACGAAGCAGAGAAAATGGCCACCTTTAAGAGATGAAGATTGTGACATTGACATGTGAAGATGAAGAAAATGTAAGAGGTGGATAGGTGGATAGGCAGGGTGGCCAGAAAAAGAAAAACTTTCGTCGTCATTCACTCCATCACTGTCTTGCCACAGGCGCTCTTATAATAAAGTTATAAAACTGCAACATTAACACCCCTCCATTCGCTTCTTATCTAACACGCTTGGAAGTCAAAGCCCCTCACACACAAAACCTCCTTTACCTCCTCCCTCCAACATTTCCTAGGCCGACCCCTACCCCGCCTTCCCTCCACTACAGATTTATACACTCTCGAAGTTATTCTGTTTTGTCCCATCCTCTCTGCATGTCAGAACCACCTCAACAACCCTTCCTCAGCCCTCTGGATAATAGTTTTGGTAATGCTTCACCTAATCCTAATTTCAAAACTACGAACTCTTTGCATTATATTTAGACCACACATTGCCCTCGGACATGACATCCCTGCTGCCTCCAGCCTTCTCCTTGTTGCAACATTCACCACCTATGTTTCACACCCATATAAGAGTGGTGGTATGACTATACTCTCATACATTCCCCTCTTTGCTTCCATGGCATGGACAAAGTTCTTTGTTGCCAGACTCCTAAGTGCACCACTCACCCTTTTCCCCTCATCAATTCTGTGATTCACCTCATCCTTCATAGACCCATCCGCTGACACGTCCACTCCTAAATATCTGAATACATTCACCTCCTTCATACTCTCTCCCTCCAATCTGATATCCAATCTTTCGGCACCTAATCTTTTAGTTATCCTCATAACCTTACTCTTTCCTATATTCACATTTAATTTTCTTCTCTTACATACCCTACCAAATTCATCCACCAACCTCTGCAACTTCTCTTCAGAATCTCCCAAAAGCACAGTGTCATCAGCAAAGAACAACTGTGACAACTCCCACTTTGTGTTTGATTCTGTATCTTTTAACTCCACACCTCTTGCCGAGACTCTAGCATTCACTTCTCTTACAACCCCATCTATAAATATATTGAACAACATCGGTGACATCACACATCCTTGTCTAAGGCCTACTTTTACTGGGAAATAATCTCCCTCTCTCCTATATACTCTAACCTGAGCCTCAATATATATATATATATATATATATACATACATACATATATATAAATATATATATATATATATATATATATATATATATATATATATATATATATACATACATACATATATATAAATATATATATATATATATATATATATATGTATATATATATATATATATATATATATATATATGTATATATATATATATATATATATATATATATATATATATATATATATATATATATATATATATATATATGCAATAAGATCACAGTAAACAGGTGATTTCAGAATATGCGAAACAACCACTAAGAAAGAATAGTGAAATTCCAAGCGGATTCGTGACTTCTCATGAGTACATCAAAGAAAAGCATATAAAGGGTCTAGACCACACCTCACCGTCACATCCCACAACAAAGCAACACTTGACGCGAACGACACCCGACCCATAAGAAAGGAGGAACACTGCAGCAGGCCCGCTGGCCCAACTAGACTGGTCCTTCACGACATCCCACTAAACTTTACTGTTGAGTTTGAGGAAAATAACTCATTGCCTTTTCTAGATGTTTTAATTATTAAGGGTAATAATGAATTCAAATTTAAAATTTACAGAAAACCTACAAATAACTGTTCCTATGTACACTATTATTCTTCACATTAAGATGTTTTTGAGAGCTTAGCGTATTTGTAGTCCAGAGTTCATAGATGAAGAAATATCCAAAATTTATAAAATAGCTAATGATCTAAAATACCCAAGAAACGCAATTGATAAATCTTTTAAAATTGCTAGAAATACTTCTTACAATCCAAAAAGGGACAACCAGCCTTATTCAACTAAAAATATGTTGGTTCTCTCTTACTATGAAAACTTGGTTGATATGCCTTCTCTTCTTAAAACTTTTAATATCAAAGTTGTATAAAAATCTTGATGCAATAAAAAGAACTTTTGATAAAGAATTCCCCCCAAAATGCTGTCGGATGTGTCTATAAGATTCTTTGTAAAATTTGCGATAGTTTATTTCTGTCAAACTGGTAAAAGTCTCGAACTAAGATTAAAACAACATAAACATTGCATTAGAACTGGACAAGATTTTAATGCTCTGTTTATTCATGTGAGAGATTTTCACCATCCAGTTGATTTTCAAAAAGTTGAGAAAGCTGTATCAAGCATGTCCATGGTCGACAGGAATATAATTGAATCTTGTTTCATAAAAAGCAGTTTTGAAAATAATAGTAATATTTCCTTTGGTTTATATAAATTAGATCCATTTTTAATTAATAAAATTTGGAAAGAATTTAATAAAACATTAAACAAATAAATCTTAATTCTTGGGTAGAATATTTTGTTAATGGGATGGATCGTGAAGGACCTGTCTAGTTGGGCTAGCATGCCTGCTGCACTTTTCCTCCTTTCTTACGAGTCGGGTGTCGTTGCGCGTCAGGTGTTGCTTTGTTGAGGGATGTAATGGTGAGGTGTGGTCTAGACCCTTTATATACCTTCCTTTGATGTATTACTTTTATAGTTCCTTGATAATGTAAGAAGTAAACTGGTGAATTAGCAAGCACTCGTTTAAAATTAAGTCCTTTGTAAAAAATTTTCTTATGCTTTTACAGATATATTTTTTTCATTTATGTTAATGTAAAAATTAATAATTTTGTACCAAAAGCACCTTAGAAAACTTACCTTACCCCATTATAACAATTTAATTTAACCTAATCCAACAAAATATATTTTAGATAATTTAATAATTTAGATAATTTAATAATATACAAACACAATGAAATATATTTTTTCGTTAGGTTCAGGATGATTTTTGCGAAATTATCGCATACACAAATTTTCGCTTGCCTTATTCGGCAAGAAAAGCGTCGCTATTGAAGCCAAAATCACAGGTTTTACCTATTCGCCCACATGCTGGGCTTCACCAAGTCACAATAGATAAAGATGTCGTCTATAATGAAGTCCGTATAACAGAATTTGTTTCCCTTCGCGATAATGTAAGAGATATTGACACTGTCCGAGATTTGAAACTGTACAACTTTTGCTACATCTTTCAGTTTCATTGGTTCTGATTCGAGGCTCCTGCGGGATAAGAGGAGATTCATCTGAGTTTCGCTCTTCACTGACGTTCAGTTGGGGATAGTGACTCTACAATCAAGAATTAGGTGATTTTTGACCATGAAAAAGTGCTCATGTGAAGAAATAGGTCAGTGCCCAAGGGAATATTCGTGTGGGTAAACAGGTGAGCGCCCAGGTTAGTGCTCAGGTGGTGAGTCTCTCCTGAGCTAAGAGAGGGAATGAAGCGGGCAACTAATTGGCACTACTTTCATCCTGTAAGGGCCACTTTTAAGGTGAGGAGATCCCTGGGGTGTCGACGATCACTCTGGAGAGCCATCTGACCAGCTCGCTCACTTGATGACTCGCATGATGGGCCAGAAGTAAGTCAATTAAGTTCCTTCACGAGCGCATCCTAACCTCCAAACTGACGGTCAGGGAAGGGCAGTTTAACAACAAAGATCCCTCCGTGGAGGTGCCTTGAGGGTGGGCTCTTGATCCTAGGAAGTTTAACAACAAAGATCCCTCCATGGAGGTGCCTTGAGAGGAGAGGCTCTTGATCCAAGGAATTAGTGCTACTCCAGTCTGCTTTTCACTTGAATTGAGTCCAGTTTTCCATGCGACGAAGAGCTACAATCTGCTCAGTGTTTCTTCCACCAAAAAAAAGAAAAAAAATATGTATATAGAAGTCAATGCTTCTACCCCCCCCCCCTCCAAAAAAGATGAATATAGAAGAGAAGGATTTTTTTTTATCCTATTGCATTCCTCAATATTTTCCATGAACCTCCAAACACATAAAATTTTACGATATTGACCTCAATTTGAAGTGATAAATATAAAATGTCGAGCGGGACCGTTTTTTTTTTTCATGGGTTACTGCTGTCTGCAGAGACATCTGGCGAGTAGTGGTTGTAATATATCAATGTTCAGTTCTACTGCAGGTAATGGCATGAATATTTGAGCGCGTAAGCCAACGCAGCAGCAGCGCCAGACACGAGCACTGCTGCGTGAGACACGAGCACTGCTGCGTGAGATACGAGCACTGCTGCGTGAGTCACGAGCACTGCTGCGTGAGATACGAGCACTGCTGCGTGAGACACGAGCACTGCTGCGTGAGATACGAGCACTGCTGCGTGAGACACGAGCACTGCTGCGTGAGACACAAGCACTGCTGCATGAGACACGAGCACTGCTGCGTGAGACACGAGCACTGCTGCGTGAGACACGAGCACTGCTGCGTGAGACACGAGCACTGCTGCGTGAGACACGAGCACTGCTGCGTGAGACACGAGCACTGCTGCGTGAGACACGAGCACTGCTGCGTGAGACACAAGCACTGCTGCATGAGACACGAGCACTGCTACGTGAGACACGAGCACTGCTGCGTGAGACACGAGCACTGCTGCGTGAGACACGAGCACTGCTGCGTGAGACACAAGCACTGCTGCATGAGACACGAGCACTCCTGCGTGAGACACAAGCACTGCTGCATGAGACACGAGCACTGCTGCGTGAGACACGAGCACTGCTGCGTGAGACACGAGCACTGCTGCATGAGACACGAGCACTGCTGCGTGAGACACGAGCACTGCTGCGTGAGACACGAGCACTGCTGCGTGAGACACGAGCACTGCTGCGTGAGACACGAGCACTGCTGCGTGAGACACGAGCACTGCTGCGTGAGACACGAGCACTGCTGCGTGAGACACGAGCACTGCTGCGTGAGACACGAGCACTGCTGCGTGAGACACAAGCACTGCTGCATGAGACACGAGCACTGCTGCGTGAGACACGAGCACTGCTGCGTGAGACACGAGCACTGCTGCGTGAGACACGAGCACTGCTGCATGAGACACGAGCACTGCTGCGTGAGACACGAGCACTGCTGCGTGAGACACAAGCACTGCTGCATGAGACACGAGCACTGCTGCGTGAGACACGAGCACTGCTGCGTGAGACACGAGCACTGCTGCGTGAGACACGAGCACTGCTGCGTGAGACACAAGCACTGCTGCATGAGACACGAGCACTGCTGCGTGAGACACGAGCACTGCTCCGTGAGACACGAGCACTGCTGCGTGAGACACGAGCACTGCTGCATGAAACACGAGCACTGCTGCGTAAGACACGAGCACTGCTGCATGAGACACAAGCACTGCTGCGTGAGACGCGAGCACTGCTCCGTGAGACACGAGCACTGCTGCATGAGACACGAGCACTGCTGCGTGAGACACGAGCACTGCTGCATGAAACACGAGCACTGCTGCGTGAGACACGAGCACTGCTGCATGAGACACGAGCACTGCTGCGTGAGACACGATCACTGCTGTGCTAGACACGATCACTGCTGCGGTAGGCACGATCACTGCTGCGCTAGACACGAGCACTGCTGCGCTAGACACGATCACTGCTGCGCTAGACACGATCACTGCTGCGCTAGACACGATCACTGCTGCGCGAGACATGATCACTAGTGCGCCAGACACAATCACTGCTGAGTGAGACACGATCACTGCTGCGCCAGACACGATCACTACTGCGCCAGACACGAGCACTGCTGCCCCAGACACGATCACTGCTGCGTCAGACACGATCACTGCTGCCCCAGACACGATCACTGCTGCCCCAGACACGATCACTGCTGCGTCAGACACGATCACTGCTGCGTCAGACACGATCACTGCTGCCCCAGACACGAACATTGCTGGTCCAGACTAGTTAACAAAAGTACTGTCCAATTTCCGAGTGTGATCACAAAGTGGATAATCACATCGTGTGACCACTAAAATACACAGTGACTGGAACAAACACACACGGTGACCACGAACACAGTTTACCTGGAGTTTACCTGGAGAGAGTTCCGGGGGTCAACGCCCCCGCGGCCCGGTCTGTGACCAGGCCTCCTGGTGGATCAGAGCCTGATCAACCAGGCTATTACTGCTGGCCGCAAGCAAACCAACGTACGAGCCACAGCCCGGCTGGTCAGGTACCGACTTTAGGTGCTTGTCCAGTGCCAGCTTGAAGACAGCCAGGGGTCTATTGGTAATCCCCTTTAGGTATGCTGGGAGGCAGTTGAACAGTCTCGGGCCCCTGACACTTATTGTATGGTCTCTTAACTTGCGTGCAGTGGACAAACACACACACCACACACACACACACACACACACACACACACACACACACACACACACACACACACACACACACACACACACACACACACACACACACACACACACACACACACACAGGCTGTGGACATACACACGGACAGGGCGTATCGGAAACAAAAGCACAATCAAAACAATTACTCACGCCATAACAGAGGAGAAAGAAACAATATAAACTACCAGTTCGCTGAGGCACATAGTATTAACCTCTCCCATACGATCGATGTTCCAGCATTTCCTTAATCCATTACTTATAAGTCTATGTCACCCACGGCGCTATTCTTCAATTTAACTGAGAAATTTCACCCGTGTCAATACACTCGGGCAAGAACGTGGGACACTAAGACTGGTCTTGCGCTCCTCGTGGATACACTCTGTTACGGGGAACTTCTTTATTTTTTTAAAAATTAATAGCACTGTAATATTGAATAAGTATTGAAGTTGAGTTACGTGCGTCATGTGTATTTGATAAGCTGGGCTTGTATTTTCACCCGGAAGCATTGCTGGACAGCCAGAATTTATATCCGCACCATAAGTAGTACAAAATTTAGTATCAATGGTTCACCGAATTTTAGCAGCGGATATGACATGATAAATTATGTTAGTATTTGGTAATTTAAGTTCAACTTAAAAATAATTCACTTGCAATATTGTGTATGTATATTAGTGACTCGAAAGTCAAAACCTTGCTCATCCCTCACACGTTCTCTGGTTATTAAACATGGTAAACGAAATATTCGCGATAGAAGATGCAAAATAACTACATGGGGAGTTGAATGTTTGTTCTAGGCCTTTGGTGTCGCAATCAACATATCAGGAGCTTGCAATGTTGCGGAATTAGTGTAGGAAATCCAGGCAGATTCGTTCAGGAAAACGACTCTCTGGAGATAGTGTTTTCCCATGAACAAATCTGCCTGGATTTCCTGCTCTATTTCTGCAACATTGCAAGCTCTTTATGTGTTGACTGCAACACGAAAGGCCTAGAGCTATCCCCTGTGGTTATTTTGCAAAGAACCTGAAGAAAAAATATTGCCAGTTATGAAACCGAGTCTTGAAAGAACACCTTCACATTCACGGCAACCAAGGAAAACACAAGACTCGAACGTTCAGATGTACTGAAATTTCCCGCAGTGTGGGGTGATGTTAGAGTTCTATACCATTCCTTGCAGATCCCAGGAGGTATCACCCTTCCTCATCCCCTTCCCCCTCGGCCTAGTCCTAGATCAGCACACCTCTTGGTTGGTAGCCTGATCAGTCAGGCTGATCAGGAACTGACTCGAGGAATGTGTCAAATTCCATCTTGAAGACTGCTAGAGGGCTTATGTACGAAAAGAAGGGTGTTGAAAAGTCTTGGTCCCTTTGCACTAGTCATAAGACAGCTAATTTTTTATAATAGGTGGAATGTAGGCTTAGACAACAGGGTGGGCGAAGGCTACGTGGAAGTTGTGGGAAAGGTGGAGGGTGTAAGGCAGGGAAAGACCGTAGGGTGGATGTTGTGGGTGGAGGTTGGGGGAGGGCAAAGCGGAGATTGAAGCTGTGGGATAAGTGAAGGATGGATGGAGGCTGTGGAATTGATTGAAGTTGTGAAATGGATAGACGATGCACTGTGTATGGATTGTTGTAATTAATGTCATCGCTAAATCCGGAAGGGTCATGCTGCACTGCTGAGAGGGATGTGCGAAAAGGAATGTGCGAAGTGTAGGAGTGCGAGAGGGGTAAGGGTGTGCAAGGGTTCGGGATTGGCCGAGGTAGTGGGCGGTGCGTGAAGGATTAGGAAGGGGAATTAAGCTGGACAGTGAGTGCTCTGTGGGCGAAGGATTCGGGGTAGGTGCATGGATGAGGAGTGGGGGAGAAGAGTGAGAGCTGGTTGGGGAGGGAAGAGCAGGTTGGGGAGGGGTGAGGAGGGCACAGGATGGGGAGTGGGCGGAAGGTGGATGGAGGGTTGGCGCTGGTTGGGAAGTGGGCGGAGGGTGGGTAGTAAACTCTGGTTATGGGTCATCAGACCATGCTCAAGAGTTCATTAACTTTATCTCCAGCACGAGCGAGCAGAACTCCTGCAGGTTCTTACGAAGCATCTTGTGGCCGAGGACTCTTGCAGGTTCTGACGAAGGATTCTGTGACCGAGGACTCCTGCAGCTTCAAACGAAGCATCTTATTACCGGGGACTCTTTCAGATCTAGAAATATCCTGTGACCAAGGTTCCTGCGGGTCTGGGAAGGACTCCTGTGTTTGTTATCTTCGCCTTGTTTTCCGTGACGAAATGTGTGATGAACACCAGACAATGCCTTCTGCACCCTTAGTTTCGTATTATCACCAGAACTTTCGTATTATCACCAGAACTTTTATTTTAACACCTGAACTTTTGTTATAACACCAGAACTTTTTTTTTATCACCAGAACTTTTGTTTTATCGCCAGAACTTTTATTTTAACACCTGAACTTTTGTTATAACACCAGAACTTTTGTTTTATCACCAGAACTTTTGTTTTATTCCCAGAACTTTTGTTTTATCCCCAGAACTTTTGTTTTATCCCCAGAACTTTTGTTTTATCACCAGAACTTTTGTTTTATCACCATAACTTTTGTTTTATCACCATAACTTTTGTTTTATCACCAGAACTTTTGTTTTATCACCAAAACTTTTGTTTTATCACCAGAACCTTTGTTTTACCACCAGAACTTTTGTTTTATCACCAAAACTTTTGTTTTATCACCAAAACTTTTATTTTATCACCAGAACTTTTGTTTTATCACCAAAACTTTTATTTTATCACCAAAACTTTTGTTTTATCACCAGAACTTTTATCACCAGAACTTTTGTTTTATCACCAGAACTTTTGTATTATCACCAGATGTTTCGTACTATCGCCAGCTGAGGCCCTGACGAAGCAATGCCAGGTGGTGGATGACTTCTGCATCCAAGTGTTCCCGAGACCAACGTATACTATACAATGGTTAGTTAAGACCATTGTTAACCATTTGTCCATGTCTGGAGGGCATTTTACATATATCATACACTGAGAGGCACCACCTCCAGTGGTAACTGGAAGAACTAGAGAAGAGCATAAACGTACTATGGGGATAAATCTAGAGGTTTCTCTCCTAAGCTACTCGTTTATTTTCTACCTCTTTCCCTGGAATTACCAATAAATCTCTGGCTGAATCCAGAGGGAAGTTGTCAAGGTCCTCAGATCAGCTCCTGACAAGCCGAGCTGTAGTCTTTACTTCAGACTACTTGCGGCCAGCAGTAATAGCCTGGTTGATGAGGTTTTGATCCACCAGGAGGCGTTGGCCCCCCGGTAGCCTTTTCCAGGTATCCCTCATATATTGTATGTATATGATTTTGTTTTTTGGAAAATTTTATTTAAAGAATACGTTGGAAATGCAGAAAGGAATGACGTCATGAAATTTGCATTTCGTGCACTTCTTCCAGCTACCCAGAGGTGGGCCGTGTACCCAGGATACTGCAGGCATTTCCTTGATTTTTCAGAAACTCGAGCGCACACTTGCGCCATCCTCCAAGGGCTTCTGATCTTATTGGAAGGAAGTCATGTTGCTAGTCACATGTATTTGTTGATCTTTTTTGGTCTCCTGAAACTGGCAGCACTACACTCATCAGCTTCGGTGTATCCTGGGAAGGCGTTCGTAATCGTAGACGCTATCCGGGCACTTCTGGTTACCATCCGCCCTGATTAGATGAATTCCATTTATGAATTCCATTTATGTGGAGAAGGCTTGGTTATTGACTAGTTTGTGTCTGGTATACTTTCCTTCTGATGTATGACACATGAGACACCTTGAAAAAATAATTGTAGTCCCTCCTCTCCTTTGTCTGGTTTTCTGTTATACTAGGTTATTGTTACTGTTTGTGCTGGTGAGTCACCGACCTGTAAGGCTAGGTAACATGGCCTCACCACCTGCATGATATTCCTTAATTTTAAATCTTTCATCTCTTGGATAATATAGATAGTATTTTCTGTGTTTTAAATATGACATTATATCTGATTCCAGAGAATAAATCCTGAATACAAGAGATCTGACTTTTCATAAAAAAGTTGGTAAATATTATTAGTGTGGCAAATAGTGACCATAAATTTTGGCTTGGTCAGGAGGTACCTCTTCTATAAATTTATTAATTAACTGCTCAGCAATTATATCATTATAGGCAGTTAACAATTCTGGTCTTAGTTCGCGGAGCTGAGCCTTAACTGTCCATATGCCATTCTGTAATTAGGGGGCAATTCTGGATGGTTCAGTCTCCACGGAAGTCGTACCCAGTATTGTCCAGATTCAAATTTTACATCTCTCAGGTAGTGTTCCTGAGTAAAAGAATCGTCTGGACTTTCTTCATTTACATTTATTCCAATGCTGTCTAATTCCCACAATTTATGCACTGGCTCAACACCATTCTCTACGGAAGAATTATACTGGGGTACGATTTCATGAGTAAGACACACAGCTATGGTATTTGTAGTTTCCTCTAGTCATGAATTATTATTACGAGGAATCCTACCATACATTACATGGCCTCCTGCAGTCTTCAAAGGAGGCATAATAGTCACTACCTATCAAAATATTTATTGGGCCTACAGAATCATCACTTACACCAGAAGATGCTAAATTTATATTATGTGAAAGTCTTTCTGTAGCTTTACTAAGCCCTACTGTAGATATTTTATCTGGAAGTCTATCTACAATTACTGCATTAACACGTTTTTTCTCATTGCCTAACCTGACAGTTACATAAACAGTGTCATACAATTGAGCCCTTTTATCTGAGAGAAAACCAGATAATTTTAGAGTTGTAGGATCTCCCATCTGTACTTTCATACCATCAAGACATTTACGTTTTATGAAAGTACGTTGGGATCCCTGGTCTAATAATGCAATTGCATTTTTTTATTTATGTCTTTTATCATCAATTTTTACCTGTAACACAGGTAAAGCTACTCCAGCAAAACCATCATTATTAACATTAGCAGCAATTTTTACATTAGCTACTGTTGTGTCAGGATTGTCAACATTATCATTATTATCAACATTATCATATAGACCTTTACACATGACTGTATGGTGTCTTCCTTTGTGACACTGATAACAGAAGTTTAATTTGGCATAATCCTTTACATTGTGATTACCCAAACACCTGATACATCTGTCAAGTTCCTCCAATCTTTCAATTTTATCATTCCATGAATTGTATGCATTGCAATTCTTAGAAAAATGAGTACCCTTGCAGAAAAGACAATCTCTCTTTTCTTTGACTGGTTTCTTATTAACTGGGCTACTCTTAGGAGGGTACTTATTCTTCTTACCTTGTGGAGAATCATTATTTCTGATTCCTGCTACTTGATATGCACCTATGCAACTGTTTTTAGGAAATGAAATTTGATTATTACCATTGGGATAATTTTTCCCTTTGTGAAACTTGACAGATACCTCAGAGTTATTAAGTGTTGCATCTTTAAAATGAGTTAGTTGGCTGGTCTGCAACTGCACAATTAATTCTTGTAGACCTAGTCTTATTTCCTCCAGTCCAAAATAACTTTTGTGATATTTGTTTGAGAGCCATTCAAGTGTTTTACAGTTTAATTTATTCTGTACCATGGCACTCAATAACCAGTCTGATTCCTTCAGATTATATTTATTACTTAAAGTTTTGAGAGTGCTCTCCAGTTTAACTCTAAACTGTTGTAAACCTTTGTAAGTGTGATCCGGAGATTTTAAATTAACAATGATATTCACTAGATCCAACCTACTTTGTTCTATATTACCATAAGTGACCTTCAACAAGTCAACTGCTTCCTTGTAAGAGTCATTTACATTGGGAAAGGCTTGTATGAGTATGTGAGCATCTCCTCTTACCTGTCCTTTGAGGTAAAATAATTTAGTTACACAGGCTAGGTCACTCCTGTCATGCACAGCTGTTTTAAAAATTGACCAAAATTCCTCCCAATTTTCTCCAGGATTAAATACAGGTAAACATAATTCTGGGAGTTTTGGCAAAGACATCTATTTGTTGAAGCAGACTGATTAACTGCCTGGTTTACACATTTTAATTTATTCAAGGCCTGACTTTTACAAGAAAGAATCTTTCTAATTCATAATACTGATTAATCATAAGATCTACTTCAGTCTCATCTACACAGTTTACTAAAAAATCTCCTTCATATTTGTTGTAATATAATTTGTATGAATCATATCTATTACCTAAAGCATCTAAATACAATTTTAAATCATCAGTATTCACAGTTTCTTGATTCATTAATTCCAAACATTTATTATATGCCTTGGTTACATAACCCTTTGTAGCTTGCAGTGATGCTTTCTTTGCTCTATATTCCATATGTTTGTCTTCTACATTAATTTCCTCATTTTCAGCCATGATGCAATGTATTAAATTCAACTTAATTAATAACTCTGATTACAACTTAAAACACTGATACAACTTACCTTTGAATAAATCCTAGCTACACTTGAGCTTTGCAATTACATGTAAGAAAATTGTAATATGAATTTTAAATACACATTAATAATGTTAGCTACACTTGAGCTTAGTAATTACACATGTAAGAAAATTATAATATAAAATTTAAATGTACATTAATACAAACCTTTAGCCAGACTTGGCTCATCAAAATTAATATTATACAAATTAATATAAATCCTTGCCAGAATTTGGCATAGCAAAATTAATATTATACACATTAATATAATTAGCTACACTTGGCTTATCAATTACACATACACTGATATAAATCTTGGCCAGAATTGTCTTATCAAATTAATTTTATACAAATTAATAACAATCCACAAACATTAAGTAAATTTGTGAACTTAACATCCACCTCCTTCTGTCATTTCACATATAATTATTAAGTAATTAACTAGTTAATGACTTCGCTAATTACCTCCGGTTCAAGAAGGACCAACGGGCAAATTAAATGTGGAAAATTGCATTTATCTGAATGTATCATTATGTACATAACAGTAAATGAACAAAGATAATTATTATTTATCAGTTAGACAAGTAGGAATTTGGGACACCTAGGTCGCAAAAAATGTTCCCCTTCGATACCTACCACTGTCATATCCACAAGTTGCTCTGGACCTATTTATTACAAATGAAATATGTATAACCAGGAATGCTGGTAAATATATAAATTTGTGGACTGTATATTAAAATTAAAAAAGGATTATATATATACACTTATACATAACAGAAAGGAGAATATCTTAAAATCACTCCCCAATTTGACTGGAAATCAAGGTGTATCATACTCAGAAAACCTCACTGTCTATACATGAAAATAACACTGGCCAGAGTTACAAAATCACAGACTTATCTGAGGTTCCTGGAGTTGTCTTGTCCAGTCGCCTGATGTCTCAAGTCATGCAGAAATGCACATCCAACAATTTCGGCTCCTATTTGAGAAGTGTCAGCCCAATTTTAGCCTCTAGAGCACGGAAATTCTTCACATTTCAATAACATCTGTTACTCTCAATTCAAACAAACAATGGCGAGTGTCTTCTGC
Source organism: Cherax quadricarinatus (assembly GCF_038502225.1). Lineage (NCBI taxonomy): Eukaryota > Metazoa > Arthropoda > Malacostraca > Decapoda > Parastacidae > Cherax > Cherax quadricarinatus. Next base: position 22,890,569 of record NC_091305.1, on the reverse strand, counting down.
GCAGGCGCAGCTCCTTCCCATTTTCGATAACATAATTTTTATTAAATACAATATTTACCTATAAATTACCGTATTTCTGGAAAATATATACAGTATTTTCCACAATTAGCATTCTGCATAGGAAAATATATTTCAATTATTTTATTGCTTTTCAGTAACTAAACATCCACTGTGAGACACGTCTAAAATAGAAGAAATACTTAAATGGTATAGCCTGTTTTATATCGTATAGCAAATACACAATACAGTACTCGTGTCACCCTTCTACATTTATTAAAAGAAATGAAAAGAGCAAGATTTGTATTCGAAGAAGGCGACCATATAGCAGTGTTCAGTAGAAAGCAACTAGAGGGAGACAGGTCAGAAAATGGATACCTATGTTTTGTATCGAGAATCGATGCCATAAAAACAATTTTTTTTTTTTTTTGCTGTGGTAATTTTACGACCATATGGAATGTATGGCCTGTACCTAGTGGTCCAGCATTATAATTTATTGGTGGCATATAAATTCCTTTTCCACTCAGTGGGTTATTCATATATTATAATCAAAAAATTTATTAGAACTTCAAAATCTTATAGAGGCTTCTGTTTTTGGGCTGGTCATTAAAGCTGTTTGTCACCTGT